>NW_009624309.1:36951-38598 GCF_000690535.1 Cariama cristata | reverse complement strand
AAAAAAAATATTTATATCTATGGTCAACCAATTGTTTAATTCAATCTGAAAGTAACTCATAGGGAATGTCATTTTTCCCTCCATCCCCTGCCTAGAAACCCATTTTTTCGCAAGAAGAAATGATTTACAGCTTCCCAGCTCCACGCTCCAGTGGCACTGACACCGACGTGGTGTTTGATACCTTTCCCTGTTGCATGAAGCTCCTCAGCGGTGGAGGATGGGGTCTTTCAGTGCTATTGTGATAAAAACTTGGAGGCAGCTGACTGAACTAAAAAAAAAAGGAGGAAAAAAATCACTGCACAGTGACCCCAAATTGGAATTGCCCAGGCTCTCCATGGCAAAATATATATATATAAAAAAAATATTTATATCTATGGTCAACCAATTGTTTAATTCAATCTGAAAGTAACTCATAGGGAATGTCATTTTTCCCTCCATCCCCTGCCTAGAAACCCATTTTTTCGCAAGAAGAAATGATTTACAGCTTCCCAGCTCCACGCTCCAGTGGCACTGACACCGACGTGGTGTTTGATACCTTTCCCTGTTGCATGAAGCTCCTCAGCGGTGGAGGGGGTAGCAACAGCATCGCAGGAACAGAGGGAGTCCGGCCGCTGAGAGACTGCGGGAAATTCTTTGTTAGTTGTTCATGCAGAAACTGTTTTCATTTCAGTGTCTAATTGATATCTTGGGGAAATGGCATCTTTGGAAAACACAGTGCATCCTCCCCAGACTCCGCCTGTGTGTCCTCAGGCGAGGTGCCCCACGCTGCCTGCACCGATGGAGTGACTTGCTGTTCCCAAGGCTGCGGTGCTGTCCCCGTCCCCCTGCCCCACATCCTCATCCTGCGGCTTTAGAAAACTGAACCAGTGCAAGAGCCCTGGAAGGGTGGGTGCAGAGCTCAGTCACCCCTCACACCTTTGGCAGAGAGGAGACTTTGGAGAGTTTTGCACCCAGATGCCCGTTCATCAGCAAGGAGAGCTGTGTCAGCCTCTGGTCTACACTCAGGGGTGGGGACTGCCTGCATCCCTGTGGGAGCCACCAGCACCATCCCTCCTCCTCCCAGAAGGAGCATCAAGTCCTTAATTTCCCACTGGATATCAGCCCTCTTCTTTCCTCAGGCCTCCTCCAAAGACAGCAGCCATCGCTCACACACACAGCTCCAAAGCTGGCTCTGAACTATTTAAAAGCACAGCAGGTATTTTAATTATTCACGTCAAGCGCGCCTTGCTTGCTAACGACTCTCTGAAGCTGTCATAGCCAGTGCAGGCTGGAGAAGAGCCCTGCCAGGCAGCTTCCCATGGCTCGGCCTCGGGGCAAAGCGTGGGTCTGCAAAACAGCCATGATCAGGTGTTGTCACCGAGGGCAGAGGTGGCATGGGGACACTTGAGTGAGGAGCACCCTGGCAGATCTGCCCAGTCCCATTCACACTTGCTTGCCCACCCAACTCATCATCCAACCTCCTGCCCAACCCACCCTGCAGCCACCGTGACAGCACCTCGCATGCTCCGGCCCTGGGGTATCTGCCGAATGTTTTGCTATTGCTGTGAGCTGCTGTGCCCCATGTTGATAGATCAGCTCTCGCAATATTTTAAGGGTGCTGGAATTACCAAGATGGAAGGAAATAGAGGGGTACTTATACAGCACAGC
>NW_009624309.1:14800-36923 GCF_000690535.1 Cariama cristata | reverse complement strand
TTCCTCGCTGCCTTGAGCTGCTCCCAGGGTTATACGCAAAGAGCTGCTTTTGGAAATCAAGCCCTTGCTGCCCTGCAGCATCATCTCTACTTGCTTCTTCCTTCCCGGTACCATCAAAAATATTTGCTGCAATAGCGTCCACCCTTCTGACCCACATCCCTCCCAGCAGTCTGACACTAGGGGCTCGAGGTAGAACAAGCTCATCTTTTGCAGGAGGAAATCAGTGCAGAAAGAAGGATGGTGTCCCACCTTCATGGCTGGAAGAAAGACAGCTTGTGTGAAAGGGAGCCAGGCTTTCACCAGGCTTACAGACACTATTCTCAGCTCTGGAGTGCAGGTGTGGGGCAGAGACAGGCATCCCACCTGCAGAAGTACTGGGGCTGTGGGCTCCTTCGTTTTGACTCCACTGAGTCTACTCTTTTCTGGACCTTGAGATTTCTCTCTGAGGTTGTTCTTTTCCCTTGGAGGTTGCTCTTGGTTATTTCTCTTATTTCTGATAATTATTAAGTGCCTGTTCTTCCCTGCCTTTGCTCACCATTGCCTCAGTGTATATTTGGAGGATTTCCAAGAATATTCAGGATCTGCTTTCCCCTGCCTCTACGTGAGCAAGAGCCTCATCATGGGTAACCTTGAGCTTCAGGGCTCTTCTCTAGCATGGGCAAAGCCTGCAAGCAGAGAGCACCCCACAAAAAGCACATCCCCTGGTTGCAGAGCTGGGGTCTTCAAGCCTCCTGGACCATCGGAGCCAGCCCCTCTCCTTTTAACCGACATGTTTTTAATGCTAATTTCCACCACATGCCCAATTCGAAGCTCTAATAATGAACAACTGCTTTCTTCCTTTCCTTCTGATTTCATATTCATGAGTCAGGGTTTCCTGGCACTAAATGCAAATGCTAAACGGAAATCGCTGCACAGTGACATGTCTGTGTAGCTTCACTGTCCATTTATTTGCCTTTTCAAAGAGCTGCTGTGTTAAGCAAACATCTCTGCCTGGATCCTATCTGGAGGAGTTTGTCTGGTACGGCATGGTGCCTGCCGGGGTGGGGGAAGCGACTCTGTGTGATGGTGTCTCATAGCTCTGTTTTCGCTTCAGGGTATTTCTTGTACAATAGTTCGAGCTCGGTGAATACCTCAACCTTTTCTTGAATATTTGCTTGAATCTTGGCAGGCTGCATTCAGAGCTGACACAGCGAGGACTGAAGCAGGGAACTCCCAGAGAGAAGCACATCCATCGCTTCGGCTCGGACTGCACCGAGGACTCCTGCAGGCAGCAGTGGGCAGAATTCTTGGCAGGGGAGGCCAAGAAACACCTGTAACATCACTGGGCAAATTATTTTTTCTGGCAACTAGAAAATTCACATATATATGCAAAAAAAAAAAAAAAACAACTTTCAGGATTCATTCAAACTTACTGCCCTCTCCCAAAAAAGAGGGACAGAAAGCATCTTGAAAAAGAGAATGCTTTCTGTTAACCATAATGGTCAAAATGTTTCAGTATTTTCCTTGAAGACTATTCTTCCATGTTGAATTGAATTTTTTTAAATGGCAAGAGCAAAAAATAATCTAAAAGCAAAAATCAAAGGAATTAAATTCCCACGTATTTCAAGGTGAACCGAGATGTTCTTCTCTTCAGAGCCACCGAAGGTGAGTAGTCTCTTCTCCTTCTAACTTGCCTGGGACAAAAGCTTTAGACACACAAGCTGGCACCCTGAAGTCCCCCCTCCAAGAGTCCCCCTGGCTGCAGAGCAGCACATCTGCCCACCTCTGCTGGTGAACCATGTTGTCCCATTGCAGACATCATCGTCCTCACCTATCTGCTCTGCAACCAAACAGGAACAGATATCACCACCCTGGGAGCAAGGACAACGACCTGGGGCTGGAGTTGGGCTGTGCTTGCCTCCACTTACTGTCTGGTCTCTTCATGGAAACACCAGCTGAAGGTAGCTTTGCTCTAAGAGTTGGGCTGGAAAGGGGAGCAGCCGATGTTCAAACACTCTGGGCTGCTCTGCTGGTTTTGCTTCGGCAATGGCCATCTCCATGGGGCAAGGTGGGCAGTGAGGAACTGCAGCGGTGGATATGGCATCTCTTTGCCTGTCCAATGTGAGAGGCTTTACCTGCTCTCAGCTGCCTCCACTGCAGCCTCCTTCTCCAGGGCTCCATGGATGCACTGAAACTCCTTATGGTCTTATTACTCTGTTGCCTTCTCTCTTTCCTTCTGCAGTCATCCATTGCCTTTCCCTGTCTGCCTTTCCCTGTCTGCCTTTCCCCAAATGCTTTAACAAATGAGCTCATAGGAAGGTAAGAGTGAGGATGAGAGACTAATTTCAGACCATGAGACATGAACTCTCAATCGTGAGTGTTTGCAACTACCAGCTGAAGCGTTGTGCTCCTGCTCATGGACAACATGCTGTGTGGCATGTGTTCAATCAAAGTAATCAATGGGGACCACATTTTGAATATTTTCTACATGGAACAGACTCCTTGTGAGGAAATTATGTAGCAATATTTAATGGTGGCAACGATTCAGCGAGTAATAGAAAGAAATATTCCTCAAACCATCATCAACTTCTCATGGATAACTCCCAGATGGGACTGAAGGTAAAAACCCTTTCATAAAAAAGCTATTCAGCTATGGTAAAACTGCCATATGTGTCTCGCTGAGACAGAAGAAGTCTGATTGTCAAAAGTGACTTCAGCTTGAAAGCTGCAGGGAAATCAGAAAGCTGCTTCGCGTTTGAACAGGAGTTTTGAAATCTGTCTTCAGGGACCTGAAAGCATAGCTAGATCTCACACAGCTGAAGGTGTCTTACAGCTGGATGTCTAGGTTAAGGTAATTGTCTAGACCTCTTTTATCAGTGAACAGAGAGATGCGCACCAACCCCCAGAGAGTGATTCATTCTTCCTGTCTTAGACAGCTATTTTTGGATGGGATGAATTACATTCTGGAGGTGTTGAACTTTCTCCACCAACTATGGAGGAGTCTAGATGATGAACTTAGCCTAGACATTTAACCTTTATATTGCTAAAACAGGCAGTGCTTGACTGGTGAGAGCAACCCCAGTTGTGGCAATACAGTGTCACAGCAATGGCAGGTTGGGAGCACTTGGCCAATGCCTAGAGTGAACAGACACAAAAGAAGCAGTTCTCTCTGCAGGCAAGAGGTAGATGAAGAGAAATCCTCTCTCCGCATTGTAAGCACACACTGTGGTGATCCCAATATTTAACTAACACCTGAGGACACTTTGGTGCCTGATCATCTCATCTAATTGATTTATGTCAAGGAAAAAGTACAGATTACATCCAATCCCTTCCAAAGTGTGGCCTGAAACTTGTAATTTTGCAGTCCTGGAGGGAAAGCAGGGACTGGTCTCACAGCTGAGCGCAGCCTTCCAAAAAGGTCAAGCCTTTTGCTGAGTTTGGGGTTTCATGAGATTAGCAATCCCAAGCTTCCAAAAATCAACAATTTAGTTCTGAAAAATCAGCTGTATTCTTGTACCTGTCTTCCCAGTTTTGAGCAGCCATGTCTTGCAATGTTAAGGGTTTGGTTACAACCTCGAGAGCTATTTTGTATGCAAAAGGCTCCATGTCTCAATTTTGCCATAGTCCAGGGTCAATGCTAATAACCCACACTGCAAAAGTAATCCTACAGTCTTCTAGCGTGTTTCTTGTTATGAGTCTTCCAGAAACCAACGAGATTATTACTGCCATGACTTCAGTGGGGGCCAGTTTCAGAAAAGCAAGATCTACATGCCTCTTAGAGCCATCATGCACAAACCTCTCCAGATTCCACTCCTGCAACATACCACAGGCCAGGTCATCTGTGCAAAACCCAGGACTGGAGATCCAGGAATTCTACAGGAAAACCAGACATTGCAGCCTCAAAGATCAACATGAGAAAATCAAATAGAAATAGGGAAATAAATGGAAGGAGAAGTTACCAGAGGAAGGCCAGACTGCCATCCATAAGTAGCTTTCTAAAGGAAATGTTTGCAACTGGTTCTGAGTGGGGGACCTAAATTAAGAAAAGCATGTCAGGACCCTTCTCCAAAGCGGGAAGAGTGGGAATAAAGTTCATGAGGCTAAAGACAAAGTTGGTGGTGTTATAACTACCCAGAGTTGTGGGCTTTAGTTCACAAGGAGCAAGATTTATGCTCTTTCCTGGGGCATACTACTGCCAGAAGCAGAATGCAGCTGATGACAAAAGGCGATGGCTGGAAGCCAAGGGGTTCCTTAGGGGCCAGAGAAATGCCTTGGAGACTTCAGTTCTCTACACCGTTGGCTTACGCCTGTCAGAAAAAAACAGTGTTTTTTCCTGACTCACCTGGAAAATCAAGGTGGATCATACCTATTTAAGGGGATGTTCACGGTGCTCATGGGAACACGTTGAAGAAGGTTGAGCAAGACCTCCAGTTCACAGTGTGATACCAAAAGTACCACAGACATGTGAAGTGTGCATCTATCTGGGAACATATACACATGCCCAACACACAGACTTCTTAGAGTCTAGTGATATAAATTAGACTCCTCTGAACTGAACAGATTTACTTAATGGTATGACAGTCCAGCAGGACGGATACAGCACCAATGGCTTGGTTGTTTCTCCTTTTCGGCTTGGTTTCTCTTTTTCTGCCTGCTTCAGCCATTCAGTTACCTGGGACAAGTTTCTACAGCCGTGCCTCAATTTTCCTGTATTTAAAAACAGGCTAACGTGATTGTGAAGTATTGGAGATCTCTTAAGGAAACAGATCGCATGAGAGATTTTTCTATTTTAAATCCTGAAAAGTGCTAGCCAAATGCTAGTTCTTAAATACAGCTGGTGAATATATAAGGAAAATTGATTTCTGCAGAAGACTACATCATTTAACTGAAAAGTCAATAATCATCTTCCATACTAGCGTATAAATATTTGATTGAAAACATTCAGATAACAGTATATTTTTGGTTCAGATTGTCCATGGGAAAGCAGGGAAAACACAGCATTAGACTCAGTATTAAATACTATGTTGACAGAGAACACAAATGTCAGTATGACCATCTTAGAAAAGATATTTTAGAATGTGTAAAATTAAATGACTCAGGATTACTCATGATGATATCTTACAAGAAGCAGTGAAAGCTCTTATTTCAGGAAAATTCTTCAAATTGCTAACAATGTAAAGAAAATATAGTTATAAAAAACCCGCCTCCCTGGATAAAGAAATACAAAGACTTCAGGCTCCAAAGATGAACACTGTAAAGCAAAAGCAAGACAGAATACTAAAAAGTCTAACAGAAATCCCAGTATATAATCAAGGGAAAAGGCAAAATTACAAATAAAAATGGCCAAAGGAGACTTCCATGAAAGATAAAAGAGTTTGGCTTGCCTTCTTACAAGGGAGTTTATATATATGTACAAAAATATGGAAATTTTTCAGAACAAATGCAAAATTATTTTAATAAGAAGATGTAGCTCAGTTGGGAAAAAGACAGAAAACAAAAAGCCCAACATTATAGTACCATACCAATGGTCAAAGGGCTAAAAACCATTTATTTCTTGGCAAAGGCTGTGACCAGCTAGCTCTACAGTCAGGCAGTCCTGGTCAGATGTTAGCTCACTTTCCCAACAGAAAGTTGCATTTCAACAAACTGAAATTTCTCCTGACATGAATTAGTTCTGGTAAAATCACATTTTAAAAGAATTAGCAATTTTTTGATAAAGCAAACATTTCATTTTCAAGACCTCAGGAGAATTCTTCATTTCTATTTTTATCACAGAATAAAATCTTCAAACATTCATATCTAAATGACATTAAAATTAACCTGAAATATATTATAATATTAACTTAATATTCTATTCAGAATGCAAAGAAATGTAAAAATCTTGTAATTTCCTGCAAGATACAAATTCTTCTATCATTTCATTTCTACTTTTTCAGGCTTTCCAGGTATCTATTCCAGAACTTGTACCAAAACATAAGAAAAAGGCAAACGCTTGAAAACCATGGAGCATGTTGTTATTCTAATATGAAACAAAGGGAGATCTATAAGTAAACATATCTGCAACACACAGGATCAGACCAAAACATGAGCACCAGTCTGTTAAACACCCTCAGTGCACAGTGAACTGCATTCACCCAGCCCAGATGAAGAAACAGGAATTTAAATATACTGCTGGGTACAGAAAAAGCATCTGACTGTGTAGAGTGGCCATTTCTTGTGAACCTTTCTCTTTTTGTCTCCATTTGGTTTATATTTAGAAATGCTATAAATATCTTCTATTTAATCAAATGAAATAATGTTTTGATAGATTATTCATTCATTTAATCTTCCCAAAAGTAAGGCTGCAGATAAGACTGTTTTCACTTCATCTGTTCATCTGGCAGAAAAAAAATAATTTCAATGGAAATGTTGCAAAGACCAACCCTTTCTACCCAGATGCTATATTTCCATATTTCTGATGCCATCCTGCCTGCAACCATTTCTTTAGATTTACATGAATTAACTAGTGTAGGACAGATACCAGACTACACAGTAAGTACTCAAAAAAGCAACAATTGCTTTTGATGATGACTTTGGAAGCTCAAAACAAAAGTTGTAATTTCTTGTCTGTATACAAAATTAAACATTATGGGATGGGTTTAATATACCAAAAAGTTTCATCCCATAAGGTGCTTTTATATAAATTTCAGAACGAAACTGCCATCTAGAACAAAGTATGCAGGTTCCAACTAGGCAGATAACGCAACGTTTGTATGAACTTTTTTCTTCCTGATTTCTACTCATTCTGTGGGTTTCTTCTGCAACTATACAAGATCTCTTTGGTGCTTAGAAAAAAGTGCAATCATAACTTTACAGGCTTTTTTAAATAATAAAACCTATTGAGTCAAGTATAGCTCTTCACAACTGTTTTAGAGCAAACTAGTATTAAGCTTCAAGTAGAAGTACTGACCAGAAGAACAACAGCTATCTGGGATGGAAGTTAGGAATAATTTGTATTGAATCCAAACTGGGGACTCTTTCAAACTCTGTAGGTCTTTTCACAACCAAGTTTAAGGAACTGACCATCAAGAAAAATCTGTAGTATAAGGTAACATCATAAGATAATGCCCTATTCTGTACTCACCTGCACCAAATTGAGTTAATTGTACACATGCAAAGTTTGTACAAGGTATAGAGCAAGGGAAAATTAACCCTTTTCATCTCAGGGAAGGGGCAAAAGATGGAACATAATAAAATTTTCCACAATTCTTCCTGTTTTCTCCTAAAGCACTTAACTATTAGGAAAACAGCCTAGAAGATTACACAAAGTACTTAGGATTTGTATTGTAGTAATGATTATATGTTGTAGCCAGGGAGTAGGATTTTACCCTATGATCTACTGAGCAGAAAAGACAAGTTCTAACTCTGCAGAGGTTTGATGATAAATTTACAGTCTTCTGGAGCATGGTGGCAGGCAGGAGAACAAAAGAAAAATATTTGTCACTGTTTTTAGCATGACTGTTTTACAGCATCAAGTCCTAACTGCTGTCAAGATTTTTATAGACTTCACTTCAAGGAACAGATAATAAAAGACAAAAATCAGAAAAACAATTAAAATGAGTTACAGTGAGAGGGTACTTTTTGCCTATACCCCTTATCATGCAACTATGCACCAACAAAATCATTCTGTACTAAAACAGATGAACAGGAGACTTCTGGTGTCATCAGACAAAAACTATAGGTAAAATCCTTGCAACATCTGAATTAAAAAACAAGCCATCAAGATAAAAGCAATTGCTTTTCAAATGGACAGGCGAATATGGATTGGTATAACGTGATCAAGTAGCTATTGCATGTAATTTGATGGCGAGTCTTTATAAAACTTAATATAGTGTCTATTGTGCCTCTTCCAGATTATGGTCTTGATGTTACTGGCTCATGAGTAGTGCTGGAGAAACTGCAGTGGGGAAGGGAGCTTCCAACATGTAATTTGGTTTTGTCCTAAAATACAGACATATTGTCAGGAAATAGTAACTGTTTCCAAAAATACTGCTGGAATGAAAAATACTGTGTTCTTTCCACTGGAAATAATCTTCAGAGAAGAAGATACCAAAATAGTCGACACTAAAACATAAAGTCCCTGTAAAGAGAACATGCCCTGATTCAGCAAAACAGGTAAATATGTGCTTATGTTAAGGGAGTTCTGCCCAGTTGAAATCACTCATGTGTTACAATTTTAAGTATGTTTATGCCCCCTTGAAGTCAGTTGGATGCATAGTGCTCTGCTAAATTGGGTGGTAGTAAGGATCCTTCACCTTACCACGGTAGTTTGGAAGCTATGGCACCAAGTACGGGGAAAACAGAGACCTGAGAACGAAGTTCACCTGAAAAAAAGCTGAAGAGCTGTAAAACTGCAACGCCTTTTTCTTGCACAACACACAGCAAGAGAAGAGTGGAGGAATGGATCATTTAAGATGGAATTGAAGAGACTTGTAGCCTGCTAGTTTGCAGAGTTGATAACCCATGGGATGCGTCAGGTCTTTGCCTCGTCCTGGTGCTGGCAGAGGGGACCAGTCTCTCCCTGGGCCCTCCTAGACATGGAAAACTCAAGTGTAGGAGCAGAATTTAAGGAATCAGTTTCACTCCAATCCATGAGCCTGTGCAGCCTTGACACAGTTTGAAAGTCCCATGCTTTGTGTCAGTCAGATCTAAACTTCCACCGATGGCCTCCATGAGAACATCATGGATGGAAGCCAGTGTGAGGCTCGTAGTGACTCTCTGCTGCCTCAAGGCAGCAGTTTGTGACCCTTCCTCACACAAAAGGAGAACCTCTCCCACTGTGAGTCTTAGATCCAAGGACAGGTCGTTAAATATTTACTTCAAAATCTGGATTTTCATTTTTGACTGTTTGATGTTTTCTTTTTTTCCCTCTTTACTCATTCTTGAGTATTTAGTCCCATCTCACAGTTCCTGAGTGGATGTGTTAAAAATAAAATAACAACCAGGGGTGGGATTTTCCAAAGCACTCAGCATTGCCTGACTCTGTTCTCTTTGAAGTCAGCAGGAGTTTCATTATCAACTTCAATGGGAGCGGTTAAGCCAATGCTACACATTGTGAACGTGCATATTCATGAAGCAAGCAGCATTTGCTAATAGTACATAGATTCAAAAGGCCGATAAGATTTTAGTGAAAAAGCTACTTGAAAAAAACAAGTCATTCCATGAGCACCAGAACTATGAAATCATGCTTTCCTTGAGTTTGATTGACTTGGGCATCTGAGAAGGTGCATGTGCTGATTGAAGTCCTTCCTGTGGGTGGGGTGCTGAGATGTGTGCTCTCTCCCAAATGGATTCGCCGGCATCAAATAAAGGTTCAGCACAACATGGCAGCTTTTTCCTCAGTAGAAGTAGGGCATCTCTCTTCTAACTTTGACTGTCTGCTCAAACCTTGAGGGAACTTGCTATTTTTGAGACTGCTACCTTCTATCAAATTCGGCTGGAGTTGGATAATGCACTTAAAAGTTGCTAGGCATATACACACAGGTATGCACAGGCTCCATGTGAGCATGAAATCCACATTTTTGCAGGAAGTCATGTTAAGGCCTCTCAGAATCAAGTTTTGAGGGAGTGAAAAAGATAGAGCAGCTGCTCAGCAAATAGCCTCAGATGGATGAGCCACGATCCTCTGAGAATCTCAGCTACGGAGAAGGTGCTAAGAGAAGGGCAATCCTTGAGGAAAGAAGATGAAGACAAGAATATGGTCCTTGAGAAGATTTAGGAAAATGGCTGCTGAGATAAAAGTACATTCCAAATAAGAAACTGCCATATATAAATGTGGCAAATTTGCTGAAAATACTCAAAATGCCTAAAAAAGATACAGCATTTTAAAGGGTGCAGAGTTTTTGAGGCACAGAGGTGCTACACTTCTGGAAAGACAGACCATTTCCATTCTGGAAAGCCAAAGCATCTTTAGCTGCACAAAGAAAATGAAGCGGCAACAGTGGTTGGTCCCTTTGGCATCTGGGCTAGAACAGCCCAAGAGGAAGACAGAGAGAGCTGGATATGGTCCCCAAACTCCTTTCATATGGGAACCCATATTCCCAGGAACAAAGCCTGGCAGTGGACCTCCGCTGCCAAGAGCAGCCCACTGCCAGCCCAGGTGCCCACACGCACTGTCACTGCCTTTGGCACCAGGGATGTCCAGAGAAGAGGATCAATTCTCTTTCTACCCCACAATTTCCACACCGCTGACAACTCATAAAACAATTCAAGAGGGAATTCAAAGGAACTGTTGAAATTTCAACGAGGAAATCTGAGTGAGTGAGCATATGTAAATAGAAAGAATGAGTAGCACATAATTACATCAAATTGTTACTTAGCAAGGAAGTAAATAACCCAAAATATGCAGAGTAAAAAATGGCGATGAATTAGAACTAATTACTTAAGGCTAATTAAAATAAGAATGGCCTGAATTGAAATATGTTAATAGCATTGAACCTGCCACCTACAAGGGAATTTAAATAAAAATGATAATGTCGCTTCAACCTTCACCTGATGGGGGTGGGAAGTTGGGATTTGGAGCTCATGGCTGCTTTGGGGGTATTGACCACAGCAACACATTATTTATGATTACTCTTGGAATGGGATGGAATTTTCTGGTGGGTGAAGGTCTCCTGGTCACGGGAAGAAGTTTTTCTTGGATAATGGGTGTGAAGTGGAGAAAATACTGTGATGGGCAAAACCTAAATCCCTTGAAGGAGAATAGATCATGAGGTACCTCCTCACGCCAGGAAGTGCTATGGTTGAAGACAGTAAAAGAGAGAGGGACAGAGATAACGAGATCACAAAGAAGGGAAGAGAAAGAGGGGTAAGAGAGACTGAAGGAGGGAGCGGGAATGAAATAGATAGGGAGAGCCTAGAGTCATGAGAAATCATCACCAGCTTCAATTACACGAGCCTGCTGGGCTATGAAATCTGCCAAAGGTCATTGGATTCCTGTCTTTGCAATTAAGAAACAAGCGGCTTTGCTGGTTCCACCCCATGGCCCGACTATCTGGTGCAAGTGTCCAGGGACCAGCAGCATCACTCACGGCTGTAGGCGCCTGCACCGACAGCAGGGCACTAACAAGATAGTCCAGAGAGCATGGACAGCCCTATTTAGGAGACGAACATGTCTGAGCCATGCACCAACTCCTAGCATTTAGCTAGCACGCCAAAGTGCTCCTGTGCCAGCAACTTGTGCCCTGCCAGAGAGCAGAGAGGAAACCTCAAGCAGCAGGAAAGCCTGCTTCAGCATCTCCTTGGCGTACCGCAGCCATGCCACAGCGCCCAGCTTGTGCTTCACCACCACCCTCTGTAGGCTTATGCCCCAAACCATCCTCAGCTGCAACCACTGATCCCAGTAGACTTGGATCCATGCTGGGCATGGATTCACCCAGTTCAGTGGCAGCACCTGTGTGTGGAGAAGTGCTGAACCCCCTCCTGCCACAAGCAGCGAGTGCCCTGGCTGTGCACCACGCTCCGGGGCTCACCTCTGAGTGCCTAGCTGGGTGTGAAGCTCTCCCCGCTCCTCTGGGAGCCGAACTGTTAGTTGTGTTTACCACCTCGTTCTTTCCAGTTCCCTTGGTTCACATTGGAGGTGAAAACCTCTTATCCCTCTCCCATCCTGGGATTCACATGAAAACCATAAGCTCCACAATCCGGCATGCTGCACGGACAGGGGCCACGAAGGCGATGGAGGCTGGGATATGGGAGCAATGCAGCCTTTCCATTTTCACGCCAACTCCTGGCTGGCTTTTGATTCAACTGAATGGAAAGCTGGTGCCAGGCTTGCTGCCAGCTGATGAATCCAACTGAATTCACCTTGGTGCTGTGCATCTGAGAAAGCTCCTAAGCCCAAGCATGGTTGGGTTCTCCCCAGAGGGTATGGGACGCTGTGAAACATCAGCAAAGGTGCTGCAGTTACAGGGGCCCTGCCATGCCTGTAACAGCCTTCCCGGCACAGACCAGTTGTTGAGACTGGACTGCAAAAGCCACTCAACAGCACCTAGAGTACGGACTGACTCCCTAAGTCCTACATGGGCAATGGTAACAAGCCTTGGGTTGATTGCCTGAACTACAGGCTGTGATCTACTGACAAGCATCTCCTCAGAGTTCAATTTATACCAAATGCCAGCCAGGATGGGCGATGGTGGGACATACCCTTGGAAAACATCACTGTACTGAGTACCAGGGATCTGCTTTGAGCATCCTGGTGGGGTACATCCACACCAGGGTGGCTGTAATATGATTTCTATTTCTCCAGCCTCCCACAGAAAAAGTTACCTCCTAGAAAACCAGAGTTTAGACTTGCTCCTTCGGAGCAAGGAGGAGCTGTGGTAGACTAGGAACAGGTCCTTGTGAGCCCACTGCCAAGGTCCCAACATCGCCGTCACTGCCCTGCCTGACCCTCTGCCTTCCAGAGAGGGAAGCCCTGGCACCGGCAAGGACGCTGCTTCAGCAGACACAAGCAGTCGGCTGAAAGACATTTCCTCTTTGTTTCTCTGCTCGGTGTAATGAATCCTGCCTCCCACTCAGATCTGCTAAGTAAGAGGAGTTACTGTGAGTAATCTCCACTTCGGCATCTTCTGCTGTAATCGCAGAGAAATCACATTAGCTTTTTTTTCTAGGACAAGGAGAAATTCATCAAATTGCAATCCAGGAAGAACACACGCAAGAGAGAAAGCCAACAACAACACACACATACTCTGCAAAAATCCCAAAGCTGACATTTACATTCCAAACCCTTATAACAGTTAAACAAATAACAGTAATTATACTATTTGCATACTTTGTTAAGTAATTGTTTGTTAGGTAAAGGGAGCCTGGGTGCATGTGTGCAAGGAGCGGAGGCTCAAAGCCCCGGGGAGGCAGAACAGCTGCTTCTTCCCTTCCCAGATGCCCCATTTGCCTCACAAAATGGTGACAAGTGACTCAAAGCAGTGGCCAGGGGGTTGGGTGTGCTGATGTATGGGACATGGAGGTATGAGGGCAGGAGGCCCTTGGCTCTGGAGGATGAGGACGGTGAGATGTAATGGTGCTGCCCAGCAGTCACATCACCTCCCTGAGCAGAGCAGCAAGCTTCTTGCTCCAGACATGAGCACCAAGGTGAAGGTCCCATGCCCTGAGCACAGATTTGGGACTGCAGAAATGGGTCATCCCCAAGAAGGAGAGCTGCAGAAGAAAGCAGGGGAAGGCAGAAAAGCTGGACAGAGACTTTTGGCAGCCCTCTGAGGGAAGGTGCCCCCTTTGCAGCACCCCACGCTGAACACTCCTCTGACGACAACGTCTGACTCAGAGCCCACAAACCGTCTCACGGCTGGCGATTTCCCTTTGCTCCTGCAAAAGCATCTCAGCTTTTATCCCTTCCTGCTCAGCTCCTTGGGCAGACAGCTAATTGAAGGGGTTTTTTTTTCATTTCTAGTACAGAAAGCCCAGTAAATGCCTTTTAATCTGCCCAGCTTTTCCCATGATTGGCTGTGTCTATCCTCTCGCCACTCCTATCCCGGTTTTTTGGTTTGGTTTTTTTTTTTTCGGTAGACTTGAATGATGCGAGCTGGTGGAGAGAGGAGAAGCCTTCTGCCTCTCCTCACATGGTCAGAAAAGGTGGAGCGGAGCCAGAGCCACTGCATCTTTTCACACCTGGCTGGAACCAGGTCAGGCAGCTAATGTGTTTCTCGGGCTTAGCGGCTACTTGTTGGAGACACACGAATGCTGCTCGGCTGTTTGAGTGCTGGAGGCTGGGAGGAGAAATTCCAGCGAGAGACATATGTGTCAGAAGGCAGAGAGGGATGTGGTGCCAGGAAAACGAAAAGCGACACGTGCATGGAGAGCTCTGCTCCGTGCAACTGAAAGAAATGTAGATTTAATAAAGGCTCAATGACTCTGAAACTGCCCCTCATAGCCTCAGTTAAGACAGGAGATGTCATTAACCGTAAGAGTGAGTGCTCGTACTCTGCCCATGGGGGAAATTCCAGCTCCAGAGGTTAAAACTGTCCACTAGCCTGGGAATAAAACCATGCTAATTCTGTGTCCCCCATCCAGAGAGTTTGTTTCCCCAGGTAACAGCAGAAAAGTCACAGTCCCAGGGAGGAACCCAAACGTTCACTGGCTGTGATCTGCGTGGCTCACACTTTTAAGTGTACAACTGTGGGCATCCCAAGGGGCTGGGGAAGAGAAATGCTCCAAAATAACGGTTCTCCCCTCTGAACATTTTCACTGGAAACGTTTATATTTACCCTTCAGCCAAAATTTTTCCTGATTTTTTTTTCTTTAAGTTGAAAGAACATTTTCCAGTTCAACTCTAGTTCTTTCAAGTAGAAAGTAGAAATGTTCAGTTTTCTTTAATGACTCCCTTCTCCTTTCTCTCCCACTACCCTGCTTTTTACTTAGAGTTAGAAAAAAGAAGAAAATGAAGGAAGAAAAACTAACAAAATCAGACAGAACTTTTTTCCACTAGTTTCAAATAACTTGAAACAACTTTTTTTCTTTTTCTTTTTTTTTAAAAAAAAGTTTTATGAGTGATTTTGAAGGATGCAAAAGCTTTATGCAAACCTTTTTATGTAGGTCAAAAAACCTTTTTCCCAGGATATAAAAAAAAAAAAAAAACACAAACAAAAACTCTTAATGTGTGTGAAACAATGTGGACCAGATCTAAAAATAAGCTACCATAGCAATGAAAGCTTTGCCCCAACTGACTGTGCCTTGGTGTCACCTTCCCCTGCCTCGAGCACCCTCCGTTCCTCTCCTGCCTTTCCAGTCTGCAGCTGAAGCATGCACAAGGCACACTGTGTGTGCTACACAACTAGGGCTACACAATGGTCCACGACGATTTACACTTACTTTGCACAAGTGCAAACGCCTTCTCTCCATGAACACATCCTCCACCATGCAATCCCAGTGCCCTGCATCTCCTAACGAAGGCAGCACTCCAGGGCTAGGCGAGAAAGCTCAGTGTCCTACCCACATGCTGATACATCACCCATGGCTTGCAGAAAAAAATAATCCTTCATGCTAGACACCAGTCCAATTTAGCCAAATAAGAGACACTCATTAAAAAAAGTAATGAGCAACTTAGACTTTTCTTTTTAAAGCTTTTTGATTAGGTAGACTTGCTAGGGAATGCTGCACTCAGCATAAGATAACATCCCCATGAAGGTAGCAGCAGTTAGGGAGGAGATGGGCTGCCAGGGAGAGAAAGTCAAAGCCAAGAGCTCCTCAGGATGGCTGAGCACTTTGCTGACCAAAAGGGAGCAGGATGCAGCCACAGTTTGACAGCATGACCATGTCTGCGCCTGTGTGTTGGCTCGAGTTGGAGCTCTGGGATGCCGTCATCCCGATTCAGTTCAGCAAGGGAGCCCGAGCTGACAAAAACACATGTAGCAGCTCTGGAAGCCGAGAGGGGATGCGCCCACAGGTCACTGCTGCGGCTCTGATGCTGTGGAGAGCAGTGTCAGCCTCGAGCAGGGCTAAAAGTGTTGACCCCCTACACTTGGGTCCAGCACCATCACCTCCAGCACCATCACCTCCAGGGAGATTTGAGGACTTGAGCAGGGTCAAGGCAGGAGTCAGAGCTGTCCCCGCAGCGCAGACCGTGGTGGGAGAGGGTGGCATGTGTCGGCGAGGGCAGAGCTGGGAGCCTTGGGAAGTATGCTCGGTTTAAGACAAAAAGGCAAAAAATCAGAGAGAAAAGAAGTGGGATTCCTGCCTCCCTTTAAATAAAAAAAAAAAAAAGTTCATGGAAATGGACAAATTTTGCTTCAAAAGATATTTAACACTTCATTTTGTTTCATCCCTTTTGAATACTTCTTATAAAACACAAAGGCTTTACACAAAAGGTCATTAAGAGATAAAGAATTGAAGCCCTTCTTGCGAGAATGAAAAGAGAAGGCATCTTGACATTTTTAACAGGTTTTTTTTTTTTTTCCTCTTTTCCAAAATGAAAATTAATCAACATTGATTTGATTTCACACACAAAAGCCCATTTCATGGAAGTGGCATTTGCTGACAGAGAGCTGTTTCGACAAGAAAATTCCAGCCAGAGAAGCACACAATATGCTGCACACCATTAGGGTACACAAGCTGCAAGGACACTGGTCTCCCAGGGTTCATAATAAATCCCATTCTTTTTCTGGGTCAAGAAACTCATAGCTGTCTGGAGGTTGTGCTAACACGCCAGGGTTTGGGGACTGATGTCAAGATCTGAGGAATTCCTGTTGCCTGGAATAGAAACAATGAAATTGTTCCAAGGCACCATTTATTCCCAGGTGTCTGCAAGCTGTCATTTCTGGGGAAGATGAACAATTTACAAAGATCTAATATCTTCAGAAATAATTCAGGAAGACAGAATTCATTCAGCTCCCCAGGTCAATAATGAATGGGACTCATGTGAGTTAGAGGACAGAGGGGATCCGACCACCAGCTCTTCCAAACCAGGTGAGCTTGTGCAGCCATGCAAGGGGCAAAGATGAAGCTTTTGAACTGCTCTTCCTGGAGACCACATGTGGTCCATAAGGGCTGGGTGGGAGCAGGGAGGACCAAGGGATGCAATCACCATGGGGCTGGCAGGTACAGGCCAATAGCGGGATGCTGCTCTGCCAGCATATTAAAGACCAACCTAATCCCCTTGCCTTGAGCCTTGTGCTACTCTAGCATGCCGATTCCCCCCAATAAATGACTGTTTCATCTTGCCTCCTTTCACTTGTCAGTCAGTTCTAGTCTAAGGACTGGATAAGAACTAACACAGACTGCTCTAGCTGGGAACAAACGAGCGATGCTATGAACAGCGAGGCACAGAGTATTGCCCCTTAGATATTTGTCAAAAAGCTGTGAGTCATCCTGAATGTGCCACAGCCTTTACCTGTCGTGAAGGGTCAGAGGTGGGACAGGGAAGGGACAGCATGGGAAGAAGCTACCTGCTTCCCAATATAACATGATGACAACATTAAGTCCAGGTACTAGAACCAGTCCTGCTTCCCTGCAGCGCTGCCCTGGCTCCGTGCAGCATCCTGTACTGGCTCGTGTTCACTTCCCTGCGTACACCACTTTAAAGTGCCTTGAGTCCCTATATCTATGTCAGGGAGCAGAGAAAATGGCAAGGGAAAAGCAAACAAAGTGAATGGGAAAAGCATAACAAAACCAGCAGAAAAGTCTTCCCACGCCACTCTGTGCTTTCAAGTAAATGAGGCTAATTAACTAATTGCCTAAACTACTAGGGCTATTTTTACCCTTGTATGAAGGCTTGGCATTATTGCTGATTTCTTAAGATTCAGTGCTGAACTCTCAACTTATCAGAAAGTTAATGAAGCAAAGCCTCTGGAGTGGGGAGCCGGAGGGCAGAGAAGCTACTGGGCCAGGACTGGGGTTGGACTCAGGTGGGTACCGCTGCTGCGGGGAAGGAGCATCTGCAGCAAAACAACCCCCGTTGGGTGATGCTGTTTAACACTGAAGTTCAGTGTTATTTGCTGAAATCTCACCTGCAGCTGAATCTGCCTCCCCGTAAAGGATTTCTTCTATAACTAAGCATCCCCTCTGCTCCAACGTTTTCCCATTGCACCCAAGATGACAGAAGTTGATTTGGAGGAAGAGTTTCACACCTAGGCAAGAGAAGGGGAAAACTGATGGCTAAGGATGCGTCAACATGCCAGTCCTGGCAGTGACTGCAGCTCTCATGGGCAGACCCAGAGGAACCTTGGACAGCTGTGCAGGAAGTAAAGGTAGTGCACAACTCAGCAAAACCTGCCTGAAAACCAGCTTTTTGGCCACCAGGGATGTGCTACCAAGTTATTATTGACCCATCTAGGGGCAAGCTGGTAAAGGTGGGGATGTGGTTGCAAGTGGGGACTTTGAGTCTGCACCTGAAGGAGGATGGAGCTTGCTGGAGATAGGTTCAACAGCTGGTTTGGGACCTGGCTGGGATTTTAATCTACAGAGCTTGCTGGCACCTACAGCACTGCGGTGGAGTTATCATACCCCAGCGCTGCCAGCTCCCATCTCTTGAACCAGCTTTTAGCAAAGAAACATCCTCCTGGGGCCGGCTGGAGCCTCTGCTCCTCCCGGGGAAGCCACGGGGCTCTGCAAGCACCGGCACCGGGTGCAGGGCTGCGTGCTCTGCACCTGCCCCGGGAAACAACCGCTTTTCAAGCCTGGTTTCCCCGCTGTCGCCTTGGGGATCAAGTTCAATTCTGCGTGTGCTGCTTCCAGAACTAATTGGGGTTTGCTGTGCTAGTGACGCCTGGTGTCTCCACGGTTATGAAATGGGCTGCAGCCAACTAACCAAAACATGTGTGTCACTCTCCCAGTGGGGGGTTACAAGAAATGTTGTTTCTGACAGAGCTGCTAGCGGGACTCTCCGGATGTATTTATTGAGAAGTACCCATTGCTCTTTCTCTGGGGACACTAGCCACCATAGATCAGTCACCACCCCTTTGCACGTCAGACCTGAAAATCTCTGGAATGAGATAATATTCTCTGCAAACAGGGAACTGATGTTACATGGTCTATACACACAAAGTCACCCCTCCATCACACACACACAATTATCTCCTTCCCAAATTATCCAGACCACCCTCCACAAAAGGAAAGCGCTAATCCATCTGCTGTAACCCTCACTGACCACCTGTACGAGCCTCCGCTCAGGCAGGAATCCGATCCCTCCTCCTGCTTTGAGAAAATGCCATTTTCTTGTGTTTTGAAGGATTTTCTCCTGAAAGAAAACTAAATGTTTTCTCCTCTTCAGCTACATGCCAACATCTTAGCTCCCTGGTGCAAATTTCAGTTAACTCCATTAAAATCCCCCAGTCATTCCCGCTGATGAGCTAGTCCCCTCAGGAGCAAAAAGACTGATAGACCTCCTTTTCTGTAATAAACCTCACTTATCAGCTGTAACGAGGTGACATTTCAAGCCTGGCTCTTCTCTCAAGTACACAACAGTTTGTGGTGGCAAGTCTCTTCCAGGCATGTCATTGAGGTGAAGGGCAGGTGAAAGTCCCTTGTCCTTTGGACGCAGGAGTGAGCTCCCCTCCAAGTTCTCTCCAAGACCATCTGCAACATTGGGCCAGCCATGGCTTAGCATGGCTAAGTCCTGGAGAAGTCCAAGGATGGAGATCTCGTGACCTCTCTGGTTACCTGTTCTGGTGCTGTGCCACACTCTTAGTGCACATCTCTTTCCAAATGCCCAACCTGAACTTCACAAGCTGCTTTTGTGCCCTTTGTCCCCCCCTCTCCCCCCCCATTAGGCTGCCTGCCGCTGTTGAGTAGAGTTTGGCTCTATCATCTTTGCAAGCTCTGTTCAAGCAGCTGTAGGTATTTGACACTGCCCTTCAAACCTGGATCCTGCTGCCTGTCAGGATGCAGAGTCTTTGGATGCCCTGAAAATTGGTCTGACACTGCTGATGAAGGGAATATCAGCACCGCATTAAACTATGAAGTAAGCCACAGAATTCCTTGGGCCAGTTTCTGCCAAGGCATTTGTCCCTCCAACAGGGCTCCTTGACCCTTTACAACTGTTTTGGTAAGGATCAGTAAGATGATGAAGGTGGGACAGATGACAACCACTACCGTACTCAGCAATGCATGAAGGACACCTCACAACTCAGTCGGCAAGGTAGTGTGTCTCACCACAATTTTTGGTATCTTTCCTTTCTATCTGCAGACTCTCTCCCCACACTCTGGCCATCTCGTTTGCTGAAGACCCTGTTGTGTGTGGAGCTGGCCAGCTTTTGCTGTTGAAAAATGAGATTTTTGGAGGTTTACCTAGTCCAGAGTGGAATCTCTGTCAGATCAGGCTCTTTTCTCTTAGAAAAGAGAAATAATTTCTACCATTTTGCCAGTGGAGTGCAGGGACCCATTGTCCCAAAGTTTTGTAAATATAAAACAGAGATTATGGTCCCTGGGGCAATTTGGCAGGAAATTTCATCACTTTATAAGGGCCTTCCTGTGTGTGAAATAGAAAGAGCAATGCTGCCCTGTAGCTCTCTGTTTGCAATGTACTTAGAAATTCTTGAATACCTGGCAGTAGACATGCCGTATTATCTCCTACCTCATCTCCTGTGTCTAAAGCTGGCAGCCTGGCATGGGGAATTATTCCAGATTTGCACTGTCCAGAAAACAGCCTGGCAGGAAGATTTGCAAGTCATGTCTCCCTGCTCAGTGCCATCTCCTGCCCCATTGCTCAGTAATCCACTAGAGATGATGAAATTTGGGTTTTCCATCCTGGGATTAGCTGCCAACCCCAAACCAGGACTTGGCAGTCAGTTACTCACTGCCTGTTGCCAGCTCCAAGGGCTGCTCACTGCCTATTGCCATCACACTCGATGTTCCTCCCAAGACACCACGACCTCAGCCGCTACTGCAGAGAAACCACATGCCATGTCCAGCGCTGCCCATTCCACTCACACCTAGGGACCAGCAAGGAGAGTGAGTGACACTGGGGAGCCCAAGAGAGGTCAGTCCTTCTGCAATATTTGCAACACAGAAGAATCTCCTGGTTTCTTCATCCGTCCCATCCCCAAGCCCATATGGCAGTGGAGATGGAGAGGATTTTAGGACACTGCTATTTCCCTACTGCCCTGCAGCAAATCCTGCTGGAGTTGTTGGGGCAAAAGGAGGAAAAGCCTGATTCTATTTACCAAGTGCCTCTTCCCAGCATAGCTGCAAGTCAGATTCACTTCCTCAGTGTTGGTTTCTGCATATTTTATCCACTAACAGATTTGCATAGATTTCAATACAATACAAAGCTGCAGACACCATCAAAAGAGGCTAGAGACGAAAGGGCAGGAGAAGCTTGTCCTTTTTCTTTAGACTTATGGAAGATGCCACTCTGAGAGCTCGGAGAAGGGGCATTGCCAGGCAGGAGCTGTGCCAGACCCTCCCCTGAGCAAGTACTGCTTGGAGGCAGACAGGAGGCATGGGAGGCTTCAGCAATTAGGTCCAAGCATCTGAGATGCTCAGGGCAGGGACCGGCACTGGTGATGCTGGGGTAGAGCATTTAGTAACCACAACTCATGCCAGTACTGCCTGAGAGAGCAGGATGTCAGCTCCAAACTTGCTACACGGCATCTCTCCAGAGAGAGGAAAAATCCCTTGGATAATGCAAAGGTTTCATGGGAATACCCCACTGGTAAAAGAGGGCATTCCCCAGGAGGTCTCTTCATGGATACAGGTATGTAACACAAACCTTTAAACACATGCTCAACAAAGAGCAGCACCGTGTTAGATGATTAAACCCCCCATGTACCTGCGGGAAGTGGGGAATACATCCTGCTCACCAGAGCTGTGAAACGTATTCACCTGTTGCAGGAATTAATCCTTTTTTTACTAACTGAGAGTGGCATAGCTGTGCACACAGAAATCCTGTCTGAAATGAATCCTTGATAAAGAGGGAGACAAGTTAAAAGGTGAGTTTTACTGCCTGCCAAGGCTTTAGGTTTTTTAAGGGTCTCTTGTAGAATTACTGTATTAGCAGGCTATTACGGGTATAGATATCAAACTGCTATGCACAGCAAGAAAAAGCATGGAAGTTTTGAGATGGGAAAGAAATACACGGAAAAAATGAGGCAGAAGAGGGCAAGAGGGGGAGAAAGGAGAAGCAGCGATGTGCAGAGGGAAGGCAGGCTGACAAATGATGGAGAAGAGTGTAGAAGGGGGGGTGAAGAAGAAAGCAATGAGCAGTAGGGTAAGGAGAAAAGAGAAAGATAAAAAGAGGAGGAGAAAGGGAAAGAAGAGATAAATGAGGGCAAAGACCAACTCATCATTTTGCAATTCCACCCCGGTGGAGAGGAAAATTGATGTCTGGAGCTTTTTTATGGTCAACCTCCTGGGCATGGGACAAAAGACAAGTTATTACCCAACCCCAGGTCAGTTCTGTAGCCTGCCAACTGCTTAGACACATTCAGAGAGCCCACGAGAGCCGTAAATCAAGGGGGCCAAAGAGATCACAGAGAGGCTGGGACCAGGCACAGAGCAGTGGTGAGCTCAGTAAATGCAATATAATCACAGGAGAGGAGCAAGCCCAGGAGTGACATGGGCTGACAAGGAGTGCCCAGCTCAAAACGGCTTTGCTCGTCTCTCCTTCATGCCATTCCTAAGGAGAGCACTACCCCAGCGATGCAAGTCCCCCTGCATTTCC
>NW_009624309.1:0-14773 GCF_000690535.1 Cariama cristata | reverse complement strand
AGGCTCTGAATACCATTTATTTTTGCTTGCTTGATTCACTCATTCATTGAATAAAGGCATCATCACTATTATTATTATTATCCCCGTCATCGGGCTCCTCATCACACATTATATTATTTGCATTGCAGAGCTGGAAGATTTCAGGTTGAGGCAGGAAATTTGTGTGAGTTGTTATTACTGCAATCAGATGAAGTTCAGATGAAGTGAGAACTGGATCGGCGAGGGCTGCCAGAGCGCAGCTCTCCCAGCAGGACACAGAGGCTCTGCCCAATCAGGGGAAGCTGCTGTTTTATTGCGCGGGTCCCGCCAGCAATTTCAGACTTGCATTTGGTGTCCCATCTCTCCCTCCCATCCCACCACCCAGCTCCACTGGCTGCCAGCAGAGAATGGGGAAACGCATCGGTACAGGAGGGCGAGGAATCAGAAAAGACTTGGCGAGATTGCACATTTTCTGCCTTGCTGATGGTATTTATTAGACAACAGAAAATAGCTATTTTACCATCTGCCTTGTATATATAAAAAAAAAAAATCCTCATTAAATTAATGGAATGTGCAGCTGCCGAACAGAGTGTTCCTCTCCCTGCCGCCTCCCGAGCAGCCCAGCACTTGCTGGAGCGGAGAATTGGGCTGCCAAACGTAGCTGAGGCTAACTTGGGCTCGTGTGGTGGGAGAGGATGGACAGACAGCCTCCTGTTCCTCCCAGCCCCAGGGCTCTTGCGGGGGTACCTATGGGTGCCCTGTTACCGCACAGGGGGTGCGAGGGCTGCCTTGCTCGCTGTGGTATGGAGCGGAGGGCTCATTCCCTCCCCTCATGCACCCCTGCAGCATCTCAGCTTGTGAAGGGAACTGGACGACAAGTCTGCTCAGCAGGCTGCAAATGCCTCCTTTTGCCTACATAGAGCGTGATCCAGGCTTCAGGTTGAGGAGGTCAGACTTGCCCTGTGTCGAGCATGGTGGGATTTGGCGGTGAGTAAAGTCCAAGTTTCCATGCTTCCACCATCTCAATCAATGTGAGCTAGTCAATCCACCCCATCATCCACCTCTACGTATCAAAGTTTGATCTGAGTTGGTGCTTGCCCTGCAGAGGTGTTCAGCTGAGGTCGCAAAACCAAGAAAGCCTTGAGACTGGCTGACTGCATAGCCTAGAGGAGCTCCTACATATAAGCCTTCATTTTAGCTGAGAACAGACCAAAAATCATGAACCAAATCCTTTCTCAATTCCAGCAAGACAAGAACACCATAAACCAAAGGTTCTGGATGGTTTTAATGATGTTAATTGAGCTAGGAGAATGGCAACCAGTTTAACGCCAATGATACTAATTGATTTCTACTTGGCACTGAACAGCACCGAAGGGCTTTAGGTCAACCTTTTCTTCTGATATCTAGTGGAGCATGAGGAGCAGTTTCCAAAATCCCATAGTACATGTGGCTTCGAGGAGCAGGTCCACCAGTTTGCATTGCCAAAGTCTCCCAGAGGTACCAGATGACACAACACACTGCCTTACCTAATATACTCATTGCCTCACCAGCTCATCATGAGTAACACCTGAAGAGCAATGTCTAGGACCACTTCGGGTCCAGCAGTTCTCCTAAGGAAATAAAGCCCTTTGTTAGATGTCTCAGCACTGACGGTGTTTCAGCATCACTGCAGTATAATCCACATTTAATCCTCATTTGCGTTTTCTGCTGCTAATGCCAGAAAATTCCTGGTGCCTGTACTGCTCCTCTGAAGGTGCAATCTCTCCTTTGTGCTCCTCCCCTCTTCCTTCTAGGAGGCTTTTCTATGTAAATTTTTCACCTGGATGAGTTTTTACCTGTCTTTTGCAGGAAATTTGTTCCCTTAAATTAGCACCTTTAGTAGTTGCAACGAAATTGGGGAAAGCTGACCTCAGGAGAGGGGTCTGGCTGCAGAGAGGTTGTTTCCATTGTGCCCGTGGAGGAAGTAGGAGATGGTCTCTTGGATTTCAGCATGCAAAGGAAAGTTACAGGACTACACCATGTCGAATCACTTCATGCCAAAATAAATCCTGACATAATAAGCCCTAATACCGCCAAAGAAACTATTACAGTCAGTCACAAAAATAATCCACATTGAAAATCGGTGAAAATACCTCTCCCCAGCGGAATAACATGGTTCCAGAGGATCAGTTCCAGTCAAAGACAATAATTTCATGTTTACCAAACAGACGAGCTCCAAAAGGCAAATGTTTGTTCCTGAAAAAAGTCCGCTTAAGCGAGATATTGCCACCTCCCAACTGAGACTTGCTTTTAAAACCAATGAGCAAGAACAGAAAGGAAGACCATGAAAGGCAGAGATCAAGTCAAAGTCCAGAAGGATGTTGTGGCTGCCTCTTACACCATTGCCTTCAGTCCTATCAATCCTTAATTATCAGCAGTAAGGGCAGAACACCAATCTGATGGCCTCACAAGCACAAATTTCCTGGTTTTCAGAGGTTAATAGTAACATTTCTCCCAGCCTTTCCCTGCATTGCTGCTCCTCTCAGGGATTTGTAGGCAGAACCATCTCTGCAAGTCACCGACTTTACCTGCAGCACCAGTTGGTTGTCTGGGCCAGGTTGTGGGTGTCTTTGCAGGCGTGGAACCTGACCGTATGGTGCGTGCACTTTGGCTCAGCTGGTCTTGGCAGTGCCGCTCTCTCAGAGGAACCTGCGAGACAGGGCCACCAGGATGCTGAGCTTCCTCATGGAGTGGCTCACAAGATTGTCTCAGAAAGCAAGTTAACCAAAAGGACATGGCAAAGTAGCAAAAATACAGGAACAGGCTTTTTTTTTTTTACCTTGAAAAAGCATTTGCTTTCTTAGAAAAATAAAAATCTAGCATCCATATTTCAGGGGGAAAAAAAAAAAAAAGTTCCTGTAATTAAAACTCGAAGGCTGTCACAGGGCATTTTGATAAAAACATTGACATTTTGCAAAGTTGCCCTTGGACATAAGCATTGAAAGCTCTGAGACATGGGCACTGTGGAAGCACTTCTGCGCATGCCAGAGTGTTTGGGAAGGACATTTGTCTTCCCATAGTCAGGTGTGTTGGTAATTCTGTGATGTTTCTCATGATTTTGTCCTTCCCATAACCATGTGTGATGTATGTAGCACATGTGGGGCTGTGGTAGGCCTAGGAGAAGGTCAAGAGAAGGTCTCGTGGTTGCACACATTTAGGAAAAAACACAGCACGCACATCGCAGCGCTGCGTACGCATGGCTTTGCAGGCATGCTGGGCTGCAGATGTTGTTTAGAAAAGAGGGACTTTGTGCCTGCATGTCTCCTGGTGCTTGCACAGAGATGGAGCTGCATCACTTCACAAAGCCCAAGACACACTTTTACAGCTGTCTAGGGTCAGGGCCGCTGGCTGGGACAGTGAGAGGTGAAGCACAGCTCCAAGATTCCAGATAACTCATTCCTTCGGGGAGGATTTGTAGAGCCGCAGGTTGATGCAGCGCCCGCAATTCTCTTGGACAACTCCAATACTCGGATCCTTGAGCAGAGGGATGCTTCCACCTCGTGAGCCACAAATGCTGGTGCCGAGGTTTTCTCCTGCTTATGAACATCTTTACACATCACCTCTTGCTTTAGGTCTCAGCTGCAGACAGCAGCCCTTCCACAAGCCCTGCTCATGCAGGCATGGACCTGTGGCCACCTCCAATCATCCATGGAGGAAAATGAGAAAAGATAGCTAGTGAAGGACCACATCCTCCAGGTCTGCCCCAGGGCTGATGCATAGGTGAGGAGTCATTGCTTTTTAATACCATGGGTCTCATCTCAGCATCATTTCCCATCATTCCATCCCCCTGTTTCTCCCATGTGTATGGAAGCACTCGGTTCACGCTAATAAATGTGAGCATCCCCAGGTGATTAAAGGAAGTGCTGCCTTTTAAATTGCTCTGATTGGGGTTGATGGCTGTGTGGAGTCAGACACTTGGCTCTAATGTTGTGTGAAAATCTCCCTGCTGTGACCAGTTGTTCCCAGCTGTGGAAAATAAGGAGAGAGGCAGAGGGGGAAAGAAAAAAAAAACAAACACAACAACAACAAAAACCAACCTCCTCCAGTGGGAGTCCCAGATCAGACAGAGGTTTGTCACTCAGGATGGTACCTCGAGGGTTCTACTCTCTGCCTGCATGTGGTTGCTCCACAGTACCCATGGGGATGCATGTCCATATGGCACTTGTGGCTTTCTGCTCCATGGTAGCAGGTGAATCAGGGTCCTACTCCAGCTCAGGTCAGCATGACCAAAGTGGTTGAGCTGCGTTGGAAGCTCACTCCCAGGCAGGGGACATCTGCAGGTTTCATGGTGGGCTCCATTCTGACTCTGGCTGGTCCCACCAATATTCCCATGCTGGTGTTGGGAGCAAGTATTATCTGAGACGAGGGTGATGCAGGTGTGCACAAGCTGTCACGGCACAGCCATGCTACTGGAGCATTGCTCAAGGCCATGGCTCCTCTGAATGAGGCCC
Organism: Cariama cristata; assembly: GCF_000690535.1. NCBI lineage: Eukaryota > Metazoa > Chordata > Aves > Cariamiformes > Cariamidae > Cariama > Cariama cristata. The sequence goes on along the minus strand of NW_009624309.1, from coordinate 10,304 downwards.
TGCAGTGAGCTGGACAGGGGATCCAGCCCCGGGGGGAGGCAGAGCATCACCAGCACTCCCAGCCTGGAAGCACAGGACAGTGGCTTCACCACGGGTCCCGCAGGTGTGGGAAGAAGGATCTGAGCAAGCAAACCACGCCGTTCCCGATGCACAGGGACTGCTGGCTGACACCTCTTCCAGTTAGTCTCCATCGCTGTTGCTGACAGGGGACCAGCTGTCAGCCCTCTGCACGAAGGCGATGTGAAGCCAGCCAGTACGCTCGCTGCCTTCTTCCCCCACCACCTTCCCCTGTTAACTTCCTAATGACATCCGAATTCAAAGCAAATCTCAGCATGCACAGTCCAGTCCTTCCCCTCTGGACAAGTTTGCTTTTCAGAGGCTCCCCTTGCTGAGATTTGCTGTTCTGCAGCAGAGAGGAACGGCCGGGTGGGCTCCAGAACAAAGGATGCATTTTCTCACACTCGGATGGGGCTAAACAGAGGCACGAGGGGAGGCCGGCCAGCGGCCGGAGGTGTCCTGCAGTGAGTGACCCTCAATGTGACATTGATGGCTCTTAATTCTTAAGCCTGCTTTGGAAGGATTTCAGTAGATCCTATTTAATCACTGCAGCCTCTTCATCTCCCCTGTCTCGGCTCAGGGTAATGTCCTGTGTTTTCCTTCAACAGTTTTCTCCAAGAACTGGCCACCCTCCTCTTCCTCCACGGGTCCCCGGTGCAAGAAATACCACCAAGCCCTTTGCCTGCTGCATGGTGTGGGGCTGCTGAAGCCACAGCCACTCTTGGCTTGTTTACTCATGTATGGCTTAAATAGCATTTGCTTAATTTCCCCCCATCCACAGGAGGACTCCATCTCTCGCTAACGAAGGGCACGGCTTCCCACAGGTGCACTACCAACTCCCTGCAATTGGGCTGTGCCTTGCATAGCATTAAATATTTAAGCGCTTGTCAAAATGTTGTAACGATTTTTTTGTCTTGTTCCATTAGCTCTGTTTCCAAAGGCCACCAATGGAACTACTGAACATTTATTTCTATTGAATCCAGCTTAGAAGTTATGATCTGAGATACCAGGAGACAGGACAGTATGTTCTGCGGCGCCTGCTTTTCCCCACCACCGCTCAGCTGAGACACATCAGGCTTTGAAATATCATTTTTATTCCTACCTTAGAAAAACTAAAATAAAGAGATTGATTCTTCTGCCTGCTTGATTTGCTTCTGCTAGCTAAATAAGGTACATAAATATCAGTCAGGTGGCTTCCCCGTGTAAGTTTTGGGGCTGTCAGTTTAAACACCTTGCACAGTTTGTGGTACCGGCCATGTGAGCTGGATTTCCTCCCCAGGTGCAAAATAAAGTGTTGTTAGATGATTTTCCTGTTGCTGGAGAAGTGCATGCAGCAATCTTCCTCCCTCACTATCTGTGCATGAACAGCATCTTATTATGCTAATACTATGAGTATTAGACAAAAAGCACTGAAGAAAGCCAACTGAGACAGCAGTTTGGACTGGGGGCAAAGCATGGGCAGGGGGGGCTGCAGGGACCTACGGCCCCCAGGTTTGCTTTAGATTCACTGTATCACTGAGAAGTGCGGAGCCAGAGGGAGTTGCATGGGGTGGAGGAGATCAGGGAGATGCCCAACGCACCCGCCCTTGGCCACGGGATCCCACACCAGGGCCACTGCAGGGCTCAGCTCCCCCCAGGCAAACCCCAGGTTTTCACGAGGGGGCTGGGCTTGCTGTGGGCCAGGGGATGGGACTGCTGGTGGGAAACCTAAAGCATTCTTAAAGATTTCCATGCTTTTTAATTCCTCTCTATTTAAAGAGATGTGAGAGCCCAAGAATTCCAACCCCGCTGCCTGCCCCTGGGTGCTTCACAAAGTTGTAATCCCCACTAGTGACATCACGGGCCGTTGCCATGGGAACATCACAAACTCAGCACCGTGACTTCACCACGATGGAGATGGGCAGCAAGGGAGGCAGTGCTTCCCAACTACCAGTGTCTCCGGTAAATTAGTAAACTGGCACAGAAAACAAGGATGAAACACATAAGAACATAAAACCATTTTGTAAGTATGATCTATTGGAAAGTATTCCCTCATGAGAAAGTGCCTCCCTAATGGATCCCACACTTTTAAGTAAACTGCAAAAGGCAGAGAATAAAATAGAAATTATAGTGATTTGTTTTATTGGGCATTTCATTGAGTAATTAAGAGGATAATTAGGAGAAGGAACATTAAAAGGCGTTACGCTCAACCCTCGTCTTGCTGCCGAGGAACAAGTTATTGAATGTGCAGCATCATCCGACGTTTCCCTGTGCTACCGCAGGGTTCCTCAGGGAGAGGGAGGCATGCACGGATGTGTCGCAGTGCGAGGGGTCACGTATAGGGTGGGAAGGGGTGAAAAAAGCATCTCCTCCTTGGCCTGGCAGGATGCCAGAGCCCTCCCAAGAAATGCAGGGTGGGAATGGCAGGTTGCAGGGAGCAAACCCCACCTTCGCAGCATCTCTTGGCAGATGGTGTCAGGCTTTGATGCCTGTGCATCGCGTGTTTCAGTGCAGGGGGGAGCTAAAGGGAAAAACATAAACCAGCCCTGGCTGCAGAGGAGCGCTGGGGAGAGCTTGCTATGGTGAAACACGTGCTGATGAAGAACCACAGCTGAGGCAGAAGCAGCAGAAAGCTGGAAAAACAGCTGGAAGCTCAGCACAATGCTTACCTTGTGCCAGGAGAGCAGCTTTGTCATCCACCCCCCTTATAACACCTATCCCCCATTTTACCTCCTCATCTTTTTTTTTTTTGGAAAATATGTATAAAAGTACCTGTACAGCTAATCCAGATCCAGACAGGACCCAACACCACTCCAAGAGCTCTCAGTAGTCACAACTCAATCTAAGCTGCTCCTATAAGATACCCAGCATTTAGCACAGATGAGGAAACCTTGGTGCCGGCCAATACATCCATGAAACAAAGACCTACTCAAGCAATGAAATCTGCAGCTCCTGTCTGACCCCCAGCACATCTCGCTCCACCCCATTTACCCACCAGCACGGCCACGCTCCAACACAGATGTCAGGACACCAGGTCCCACCACGGGTTTCCTCTGCAGCCCACCTTACATGCTGGAGACCCCAATGCTCACACACTGCCATCTCCTAAGAGGCCCCAGGTGAAAGCCAACCCCAACGAGAGCAATCTGTCCACTGCAAGTCCCAAACGGTTGCTAAAGGGAGCAAACGCAAGCATGGCAATGGGGAAATGCAAACTGGAGTGACAGACACCATGAAAAGAAAGGGCTTTACTGAAAGCAGTGAGTCCCATTGGACATGCATTTATAAAGACTGAGATGATAGATAGGCTAATTCACGTTATTACCTCAAACCACTTGCTCAGGAAACAAGACAAGTAAACAACCAACCCAGATAAATGAGAAACCACAACCTGCAACATGGCAGTGCTGACCAGTTGCCAAGAACAAAGTAGTTCTTAGGTCCTTGCTTGCTCCAGGACCACATATTTAGGAAAGCACATCACCTTACATGCAGGAGAAGGCTGGCTTGTTTTAAACTGGCCTCTGTGGCCTGTTTTTTCTCCCTAGGGAGATGGATGTGATGGCTATAATCCAGTTGCCATGTTGGGCCAGTGCTTCAGGGACAGTGGCTTGTCAGGGTTGAGTCCAAAGTGTCAGACAACTGTCAGAAAATCCATGTTCAGAAAGTGGCCAGTCCTCCCTTTCCCTGTCTGGGAACCACTGCTCCCCCACATCCTCCCCTACTCAGCAGAAGCAATCCCCATCCTCTTCAAAGTAAAGTAAAACTGGCTTTTTGGCTTGTTGCTGGTCTTATAGGCATGACAGCAGCTTCTTGGGAGACCAGAGTGCTCAGCACAGCCCTAAAACAAGGCTCCTGTTTGAAGTGCATGTATTGAGGCTGGATTAAGAAAGCCCAGGAGGAGTGTCTAGCTCTGCTCCCACACTAAAAAGGCTGCTCAGCAGCAGCAGCCAACGCAGCTTCATCCTGCACAGCCCTTCGTGCAATCCCTAAGAAGCTGCTACAATGCTGGGGAAGCCGCGATTTCATATGCGATGTTCGGACTTGACCCGGGAAGGGGGTAATTGCCGAGCATGTGCTCTGCTTTCCAACGCTGCGGCAGGGAGGAGAGCAGAGCTGCCTCACCCCTGGCTGCAGGAGCACCCAGCGCTGCTCTAGCCCTGTTACCATCAAGAGGCGTTGGACAATTAACTTCCACAGGGGCAGATTAAGACCAATAGCAAATGCAGGACAAATGGCCACTGTTAACCACCTCTGCTCGGTCAGGTAGAGCAGATAGAACCTGCAGAGCCCAGAGATGCTTGGGTGCAGAGTGGGTGCCAGGCAGACAGCTTATCTGTGGTTTGAGACAAGTTTAGAGAATCACTTCTGAAGTTTCCTCCTTGCAAACACCTTATTTCCCCCCTCCAGTCAATGCAACAAGCAGGTGTAGTGCAACATAAATGGGGAACAGAAGACAAAACAATATACCAGCCCATACCTGAAGGTGCATCCTTCCTTTCTCACCAAGCAGCGGGGAGGTCGTTGCTGTCTCTCGGTAATTTTCCAACATCCTGTGTTGCAGGTAGATTTATGCACTGATCATAGTTGGAGCTGTTAATAAAAAAGTGCAAAGAAAATGGATTTCACTGTGAAGTGTAGGGCTGCTTTTCTTCCAGCTTTGCATTATCATGACTTTCTCTTTTTTTAATCTTTTTTTTTTTCCTATGATTGACCATGTTTGGGGTTCAAAGCTTTAAAAATAAATCGCGGATCTTCTTTCATCTACTATGCATGAGAGAGTCAGACACATTACGTGGCTTAAATGGATATTTTGGGAAGGACCCCAGACCAAGCAGTTCTTACTTTAACTGGGAGCCAGAGAGACGAAGCTAATTTGCAAATAATGTTACATGCTGGTTTTACTTGAACTCGAGGGAAAAGGCTGCAGTGGCTACTTGTCATTCTTGGTGAGAAATTGAACAAAATGGAAATCAAGTTCACTAGAAAAAAAATATATATATTAAAAAACTCTGCAGCAGACCAATTTCTCCTGCACCAGGGAAACGTCCCAGGACTGCAATGAAGCCATGCCTCAGCACGTATCGCTACCACTGCCTGGGCACTGGGGACAAACAAACCGGCCATCCTTTTCCCGAGAGCAGATTTTTAACTCTGAGAGCTGCAAGCATTTCTCCAGCTTGACTTGAGCCACTTCTTCCTGATGCAGTTCGAAAGACAACTTTCCCCTTTAGCATCGCAAATGCCTTCCCCTGGGAGGGGGGAGCTCTGATATCTGCAGCACTGCATCTTGCCAGCGTATTGCCTATCGATGACTTTGTGGCTAATATATACAATAAGAAGCAGAGGAGCTAATATAATATAATTTTCCTTGTTTACTGCATTATTACAGTGGTTGAATCTGCTGATTAGTTCCTATTTTTCTTGCCACCTCTTCCTGAGCATCCCTTTTATTTTTGCCCTGCTTATCTGCATACAGAGTCATTTATCCGTATGGCTGGTATTACAGCAAGCAGGGCCAAAGCTATCATTTCTCCTCCCTTTCAAATTTAATCTTGCAGACCTCAATCTTCGCGATACCGCTATTATTTTGTCTGTATCTGATCTAACAGGAACCAACCATTATTTTTGCCTTAAAAAAAAAGAAAAATGGAAAAAACTAAGCCGAGCAAAAGATAATGATGGCTGTGGCACTAATGATCCCTGGCATATCTCCTTGCAATGAATCTGATGCTAAAACAGAGACCGTTTGTTTCCCTTCTCTCCACATAACTGCAAGACTGACCCCTCATGCACAGGCAGCTCCCCACCAATAAATAACGGTGCCTCAACCTCCTGGGGGATTCATTTCACTGCCAACTATCTCAGCAGCTCTTCTTATTGTCTTATTTACCCAAATAGTGGAAAAACAACTCAAGTGGAGTCGGACAGTCTCCAACAACATGACTGCAACTGGTTTCTTCAGCTTTATTCCCTGACAAGCTAGGAAAGCCTCTTCCCTCAATGATTTTTAATTGAAAAGGGAGGGGGAAGTGTCCTACAATACAAACAATACCAGAAAGTGCTCTTCATTACTGTTCTTTGAAGATCACGGCAAGACATTTTGCCCCCCAGTTTCCCTAATGCTCCCCCACCTCCCAGCTCTGAGGAGACTATTGCACTGGCTGGAGAGTATCTGCTGAAGCATCAAGCCAAGCTGTTCTGCATGTGCCAACCATTTTTGAATTCACTTAGGAGAGGTGAGGAGACAAACTGAGGAATCCCTCTCCTCCCTTCTCCGGCACCCCAGACAGCCAGAGTTCTTCCAAGCAGCGAATGTGCCTGCCAACCTCCTCCCTGCACATCCACAGTTTGCACCATCACTCTGTGGTTTCTATCTATGCCGCACTCTTCACCTCTGCCTGCAACCCAGAGACCTTCACATACCCTCTCCTTCCCCCGGGAATATTATAAATCAATCACAGGGCCACATTCAGCTCTTGGTCTGTGATGGATGCAAGCAGGGACTTGGAGCTGCTTCAAAGGCACATGGCACTGGTAGGGCACAGGATCCTGCCTGTCCCCTGCACCGGGATTTACGCAGACAATACTTGTGGAAATCAAACTGAGCCCTTCCCCACACCGTCTGCTGAACGGGCCTGATTTGGGGAACCCCTTGCTCATGTCGACATGGAGCTCCCAGCTGTCTAAGCTGTAGCACTGCGGGAACTTGAGCATTTCTTGGTCCAGATACAACACAGCATGTATTATATTTATTATTAATGAAAGATTAAACGCTATCAAGAGCATTATTAATTTTAAATCTACTAATAACCATCAGCTGTCCCTCACTTCACCCTGCAAGCCTGAGAGCTATAATGAAAGAGCAAATTCCAGCTTAGAACATCTTTAACAGAGGCTGCCGCGATCCAGGGCCCAGCTCTGCAGCTTAGGGCCACAGGCATTTTCTGCAACTAGTGAGGAACCTCAAAGATCTTCTAATGTGAATGATAAAAAGCCAGAAATGGCAGAAAAATAACTCTCCATTATCCTTATCTTTGGAAAGAAGGTCTCTCACCAACCTCTCAGCTCTGCAACACCAAGTTGTATTCTTGTGTCCCAGTCTGCACCCACGTCATCACCGCAAGAGCCCAGGTTTGCACAGTGACCTGTGTCTCAGCGGTCATTAGATGGTGATAACTCGTTTTAGCACCAAGGGAAGTTCTGCATTTCCAGAAGTGTTCCTTGCCCTCTTCCTCCTTGGGAAAATGCAGGGTTTTTTACAGTCTCCCAGAAGCACGAGCCAAACAAAAGACACAAGAGATCCTTCACAAATGAGTTCTCATGAGACAGGACTGTCCCTGTGATTGGATAACATTAATCTCACCTCCCAAAAGCAGTATCTGCTCCCATCAGAGGTGCTCCATCAGCACCAGGGGGAACCAGGAGCAGGGTCATTTCTGCCCTGAATACTCCAGCATCTCAGCAGGACAAGCCACCAACCCCAGTAGAAAATCAGCGTGTCAGAAGAGCACGTGTGCAAGTATGAAGTATCCTTTGCACATCAGCAGCAACATTTTTGGGCCGGCTTTGGCACATCAACGTTGGTGGTGAATCACATCTCCTTTGTATTTCACTTGGAGGAACAGGGAGAAAGAGGCATTTTACAGAGGAGAGTCACAAAGAGCCCCCTCCTTGGATAACAGGCTATTTTTGGTACTATAATCCCTTCCCTGTGGAAAAGGGAGGGATGCCCAAGAGACTGAGGGAGCTACTGAAACCCAAAGAGAAATCTGGCAGCAGAGCCTAGAACATAATTCAGATATCAGGGACCACAACAGGACCAAGACCCATGTTTAAAGACTGTACCAGCCTCAGGACTGAGATTTGTGCTTCAGCACCTGCCTGCCCACCAATGCTGCCGATACGAGATGCCGCAGCGCAAGAAGGTGACAAGGAGCACTTTGTTTGCTTACCCAGATCTTTCCTAAGCATGCAAAGACCTGGCTCCTCATCCGAGTGCTAATTCTTACCCTCTTTCAGCCCAGTTTTTTTGCAGCTTTTCTACAAATCCAGAATACATTTGAGCGATCAGCACAATGTTTAGTGAGAAAATCGTATGCTACATTTCCGCTTGGCATGATTTTGAAATGGTTAAGCTGTTAAGCCCTGAAAGGGAAGTTTTAAGAATACAGTGAAAAAAAAGAAGCCAAAACCAAAAATAAACCAACAGTGGCAAAATTAGAGCATGTCATAAAGGAACCATTTGGATGGATCCCTTTTTCCAGAGAAATGGTGCACGCTGGCTGCTGCTTTCCAATGTCAGGATCTCTGCAGTTGTGTAGCACTTGCACTTCCATTATGACAGCGGGGAAAATAACAAATTGAAAGCCAATGCTAGCACAAAAGAGAGGAAAAAAGTTTTCCTAAGCTGGAACCAAACCTCTTACAAGCTTCTCTAAACCACAACCGCAATGCCCAAGGTCCCCTTTGCCCATCTCGCTCTCCCCAGCAAGGGGGATGCGATCGGGGCAGGAAGGTGTTACTTGACACACACGCAAGCGCTTGTGCAAGGACTGGCCAAGGTCCAGGGTGGGGAGAGGCCACGGCAGGCACCCTAGAAATGCTCGTGTATCCACATTTTCTGTATAAATCCTTCCAAAGAGAAGCAAATGCTCCCCAATCTGTGTCTCACCTTCATGCAACACAACCCCAGTGATGCTGGTCCCTCTAAGGATAGTCAGGTTCTGCCTAGGGCATTCAGGGGGACAGAGAGGACTCCTCACCTTCACCTTGACCAACTTGCTTTGTACAACACAGTGACAGCTGTGCAGCCCCTTTGTCCCCTGTGTCACTCAGAGATCCCTCCTGAATTATGCATTGCTCTCTGCTGCTCTGCAAACTGACTTGGTGATTTACTTGTGCAGCCAGTTACTGGGCTGAAGGACACAGCTCCAATCACAACCATTTTACATTGATTTTTGTCATAAAATGTGATGCAATGCTGGATCAAAAGATCTCTCAGAATCCATACATGCAACAATGTCCCACTACAGCTGTGACACAAAGCATTAAGGTAATGATAGTGCCAATAGCATTCATACCTACTACTTTTAGGTCCACCCAATCCCGTGTAGCTGAGAGAAACAAGGGCTCTTTTCCTCCCACTCCAGCCTCCCCTGGCTTGCTGTGAAGTGTTTGCTACTCAAAGAGTTCTTGCAAGACAGCTCTCTCTCCTGGGAGGGTTTGGATCAGAGACATGAGGTTAGGTGACCCATAAAGGTAATGGTCGGAAAAACCTCTTTCCCAGCATATTCACATCTGTGCACATCTCTGCAGAGGTCAAGCATGCTCCTGATAAGGGCATCTCCTGTCCAGTTCTGTACATTGACCCACCTTCAGCTGGGCATGATAAAGAAGATTAATAAACAGTCAGAGACAGCTTTTTCCTCCATCCCCTAAAACTACTCCAGTTCAGGTCCTCCTCTGCCTTTCTGAAGTGCCAAAGAATCTTGCGCTGAGTCCATGTAGTCAGAGGATGAAAGCCGTGACCTGTAGCCCCAAGTACCTCTGCTCCCCCAGGGAGGCAGTGACCTGAGCAGCCAACCCATCAGCTATACCTATCCTGCGAGGTGTTTTAAGACTCGCTTAGACAAAGTCAACACCACCCTGATACACCACTGGCAAAAGTCTTACTTCAAGGGGGAAACTGGACTGCAGACTCCCAGAGGCCCCTTGTGATCTTCTCTCCTGGATTCACCCTCCTCCACAATCTTGAAATTGCAATTCTTCTATAAAGCTCTCTGTCACTATAAGGGGAGAATGTCACATGTGAAGTATTGACAGAACCCTGGGATTTTATTTTTATTGCAAAACCAAAGTCCCCTCTGCACATGGCCCTTCCTTAATGACTAACAGAACCTCTGTAGCTGTCGATTCCTCCTGAATCGCAGCACGGTTACAAACAGGTCATGAGACGGGGTAGAACACATGGTGACCTGCGAAGGACTCAGGCTGAGAAAACTGCACGACAAATAATTACTTTATTGCAAGCCAAGGGGCAGCATTTCCACTTGCACAATAACACCTAAACAAGCACACATCTCCTTCTTCCCCTATCTGAAGCGCCATGTTATCAAGTGCTGAGTCTCTTTAAAGAAATTACTGTGCAAGTGTCCCTACTGCAGTACAGCAAAATAAATGAACACAGGGTGAAAATAAATCAATATCTATGGAGGACGTCTCCTGCCCATGGGCACTTCAGGAAGAATATGGGTATTTCTCCACAT
>NW_009624308.1:5958-12349 GCF_000690535.1 Cariama cristata | reverse complement strand
AAATTAGCGCTAATACAGAGCAAAACTGTGTTTGGTCAATATACTCTGAGGATCCCTCGGTAATCTAATAATACAGAAAGCTGCTGGGTTAATGGCAACTCGTACTAAGCAATTTATCATCCGCATCATATTTTGACCTGTCTTGTTAGAAACACGGTCTTACAAGAGGAAACATTTCCCTCCCCACACACCACCACCTCCCAGCCTTATTAGTCGGTAACCACCAGGCTCTCGTAACTCATCATCGATCAAATGCATCCACAATTTAATGACTTAATTCCTTTGACACCCCGAGTCTTGAAAAACCACCTGGTACAAAGAAAATAATCTTTTTTTTTATTTTAGCATCGCGGGCTGAGGAAATCCAAGACGAGTCACGTGCTTGGTGGTGCTGTGGGTGTGGAGGCACATGCAGTGATTTCTGTAAAGCCTATACATCTCTCCAGCACCAACCTGTATTCCTGGGCTGCTTTAAATAACTTGTTTCAATAACAGGGAGACGGATAATCCCAAACATGGGCAAAACGGGCTCTGAGATTCATTTATATAAGGGTTGTGTGAAGGTCTTATACACATCTGCTTGCATTTAATGATGCCAAATGGGAGGTGGACCGATCTGTCTCTCACACAGGGTTTGGGGTGGTGTCAGAGTTTCCCTCGTTTTTAAGAAAAAGATAAATAAATAGTGATCACATTTTGCTCATATTGGAAATTACCAGCAAAGTCTAATGAAAGCTGATCTGGATTTACCTTGCTGTGTGCGGATCTGGCCCCGTGGAAGTGTGTTATTTAAGAACCGGTGAGTTGGTGCCCGAGCGAGAAAGCAAATGTGGCTTTGAAGCTGGGTTTGGGGGGGCGTTTGCCAGAAAACCCGGGAGATGCTCTGGCTGACGGGGGGGACAAGGTGGTGGGGACACAGTGGGGACACAGTTCCAGCATCACTCGGTGCATCCCGGACAGAGTGTGGGGTCCCAAACCGGGGGGTGAGATCCATAGGCGCCAGGATGCTGCCGTAACCGCCTCCGGCCTCGGTCCTCACCGAGTCGCCGGTCTCGCGCCGAATCCTCCTCCGTGAACCTCCTGGAAGGACTGTCCTAGAGTAAGTCTGAGCTTCCTTTTTTGTTGTTGTTTTTTTAAACCCTGCTTGTAATCGGGGAGCACCTCATTAGGGGTGGATGGAGCCCTGCTGGGGCAGGCGTGGGAGCCCCATCCTCCCAAACCTGTAGGAGAAACCCCCCCCAAGTGCCACGGGGAGCACGTGTGACATCCAAGACCGGCTCATCCCTCTCCACCGACCAGACGGAGGATGGTCGCAACCGCTGGAGGTGCACGGGTGGAAGGAGAGGGGAGGATGGCTCTTTGTGGGGCTCTGAGGGGCACGACGCTGGGTAGCGATGGCACAGGCGTTCCCTGCGTCCCGTTTACATACTGGTTTAAACCCAAACTGTGCGCCGGGGCTGCCTTGTGTCAAAAGTAGAAGATCCTTATCTCTCGAGCCGTTCAAAAGGGGACGTGTGCTGCAGCAGGTCAGCAGAGAAAAGCCTTTCCCACCCTTAATCTGGGAGCACTCGTTTTGGGAAGCATTAAATAAATGTGCCAGAAATGCAAGGGGGGACTTTGCAAAAGTCTTCTACATCTAGATCATCTTCGACATCCGTAACCTCCAAGACAGAGTTGGTTTGGCAATTGGGAGAGGTGTGATGGCACCACCAAATGTCACGACTCTTGGCCATGTCACGGTATTTGGGTGTTTCTACATAAACCTGCAGCTCCCAGAGATAAGCAATGGCACAAAATTTTTCAGTTAAAAGGTACTATATAAAGTAGAGCTTCAAATTGCTGCTTGTAGCAAACTTGGTGGTCAAAACTCAGAAGTCAGCTACAACACTCGGGAGGTTTTTCAGCCGATGCGGTGGTTTGGGAAGGAGACGCGTGATGTGAGGCCAGGGTAGGGACCTGCAGGTGGGCAGCAAGAGTGGGGCTAAGACCTGGTGAGGAAAATTATAATTTTCTCCCTTTTTGAGTTCAATTCGGGGAGAATCGAGTGGGTCGGTCTGTGGTCAGTGTTGGTAGAGGGGTTGCGGTTTCCCAAGCAGCTCCACACAGGACCCCATGGGAGATCCCCCAAGGAAATCCTTCTGTGGTCTTGTCTTATTCCTGGACCTTCTTAGGCAGAAAATCGGATCTTTTGGGAATGGCTGAATCCTCCCTCTAAAATAAAAAAGCCCCCAATCACTTTTCAGCCAGAGTGACAGATCCTGGTGGTGGCAGGGCTCCTGTGCCGGAGAGCTCAGGTGGGCAGAGCTCGGCAGCAGCCAGGATGAAAGGAAAGCAAATCCATGTCTCCTCCATGCCTCCCCACCACCTTTGCTTAACCCTTTCTGCTCCTCCTCTGCTCAATTTTACAGTCTCCCAGGACCTTTTCTCACCCATTTCCCTACCTGCTGGTCCTTTACATTTCCCAGCCCCAGCTGGGTTGGGCTGGTTGACACGTGCTGTCAGGGATCCCTGTTGGTAAGTGTCCTTAACCTCTCTTGTTTTCTCTCCCTCCCTTTAAAGGCTGTAAAATGTACCCGCAGGAAAGTTGCATGTGTATGGCTTGTAGCTATTTAATGAACATTATCGCTTTGGTTTGAGTGACTAAGCCCAGCGGGGTCAGGAGCAAAGCAAATGCTGGAAGCAGTGAAGATGTAGGTTATGGGGAGGGGCAACAAGGGGCAGCTTGGTACCCGTGGGCTGGGACCCTTCGAAGCGAGGACGCGCCTGTGGTGAGATGTTTGGATGAGGATTTCGGTAGGTGAGAAAAGGACCTGGATGTCTCTGTCTCTCGCACCGCATCCCTGTTCTCCTGGCCGCTTGCAGAGGCTGCCCTGCCTGGAGGTGACACCCTGAGGTACGGGGTGACCGTCCACTTAGATGGAGCAACCAGACATTGCTGTTTTTCCCTGGGGGGGCTCAAGTGATGCTGTGGAGCTCTTTACCGTGTGTCATTCCTCCATCTCCTTCCCCAAATGGTACAAGGAGCAGTTGCTTCCCTAAATGAGGAGAGATGGGCCATAGGTATCTTCAGGGATTTCTTTGAAGGGACCTTGAGCAGGACTCAGGTGGAACTGGGCAGCCCACCAGGCCTCATATCCAGGTACCCAACAGTGGGGCTGAGTTAGGAGCTGCTCTGGAAACCTGCTCTTGTCTTTGTCTCCAAGCTTGGGAGGGTCTCTAAAAGACATTTGGAAACACAGTCCCTTGAGCATCTGTCGTGCTGCAGCTGCTCCCCACGTTGGGCTCGGCCAGTGGAGAGTGGGATTGGGAGACATCTCCATAACAAATGTGCCCTCCCCAGCAGTGCTTCATGTTGTGTCTCTGGGCTCTCTTATTCTCCTGGTGGCATCTGACTCTTCCTTCAGTCATGCTGCTAGCTCAAGGTATTGATACATCCAAAAGGATCTTGGTTTTTTTGGAAGGTGTGGAGGCACCACTCATGAGCACTTGCCCAACCAACCTGTTTTCATGATATGTCTGCTTGAAAACTGGGCATCTACAGACAAAAGGATGTCTCCTCTGTTTTTTGGTAGCAGAGGAGGTGCCCGTTCTCATGCAGTCCTGTAGCACTGGGTAGGATCTCATTTGTCTGTGCTCCTTGGGGCAGTGGAGGATGTTTGTCTGGTCCTTTCAGGGCTGATCATCATCAGCTGGTGGGAGCTGAGGCTTAAATAGACTCTCCTGTGAGGCCCAAACTTCACCGGGGGGCAGCTGGAGTCAGAAATGAGCAGTGGGTTCACGGTGAAGCTGCCTGGACATGGGATCAGACACCAAGCTGGAAAGGTCTGAACTTGTTTCTGTGTGCATAAATCCAAAATAAGTCATCAACTTTTAAAAGAGTTGCTTGGCATTTATGCTGGGATGAGTAAGATGAGAGCCTAGTTTGAAGGGTTTGGGTTTTTTTTGTTTTTTTTTTTTTTAAAAGTGATCGGCAGCAAACTGACCACAGTCTAAAGGTATTTTGTTTGCATGAAGGTTTGGTGATGCAGTTATTTTTGCAAGACTATCAGCATCTTTTCAGCCCTGGCATGGTATTTGCTGGCAAACTGGAGCAGGAGCTTTTTAAATCTCAGGCAGCATCTGAAGGTAATAGGAGTGCTAATGCTTCAGGAGAGGTGTCCGTCAAACCTGGCAGTTTCCACAACCTCCCGGCGGAAAATACCACGTCTCTAGTTTGCCTGGCAGGAAAGGAGCTGTAAATCTCATGCAGATTACTGCGCTTCTTGTTGTGGTTTGCTAAATCCACATTTCTCTTTCTTGTAGCCTGGCCTTTAATATTAATATCTTTAATTTCATTTATAAATTCACTTATCAGCTTTCATTAGTCATCCTGTTAATGATCCCAGGCAAGAAATTTGTCATTTGACGTCAAAAGGCAGATTAAGGGACTTCTAGAGCCTTGGGAAACGGCTTCATGCTGTACTGGAATTGTAGTAGTTGGCATATGAGGCTAATACTATGTATAATTTGCATCTGCTGCTCAGGGGATGAGTGATTATTTTATATATTTAGCAGAAAACAAGAGCATTTCTTAATCATGAATGGTGTTACATTTCCTGCAAACTCTGCAGTATTATGAATCACTGGGCTATAAACATCTCGTTTGCCGGCGTGCCTGGTTCCGCATTACCACGGTGGTAAGCCCTGGAGGGTCGGATCCTGACAGCTCGCCTCCTCCTTGGGGGGGTTTTACTGCACGAGTGTCTAATTGAAATGAAGAAGTTCCCTCGACACTAGGAACTGGAAGGGACTGGGAGTGGATTAAGCTTTGCTTTGCCAAAATTGAGCATCTTTGGTCTCTGCTCTCCTTGATGAGAGGTGAGGGTGTTGGTAGGGTTTGGAGATGGGTGTCTAAGGCATGAAAATGGGATGAAAAAGCTCACAATATTTGCTCAAAACATCTGGAAAAGAGCAGGGCTTGACTGAAAACAGATGAGATGTAGCATGCCCAGGCACTGGTCCATTGAGATCCATCACGAAGAGGCTTTGTAGACGTTAGGAGCAACCAGCGTGTTGGAAGAAGCCTTATCTTGTTCAGCTTTTATTTGTGATATCCCACAGATCTCTAGGGGCTGAGATAAGGAACAAGGAGGCTTTCTGTGCAGAGATAACATGACATTAGTGGGCTTGGGGTCAGAAGAATTTTTATTAATAGTGAATGTCTCAGTTGCATGCAGTCCTATAAAACCCCTCCTAGCCACATGCAAAGCTCATTGGCAGCCCCAAACTCCCTCTGTACACTGCTTTTCTGGGCAGAGCATCCTTCAAGATCAATGGACTGCAGGCAGCTCTCCATGAGGCTGAGCGGAGAAAATTTTATCCGCCGTGTACCAAAAGGACTTACAGTGCTGGTTTGGCTGAGCCCTTGTTGACCTGAGTGGGAAAATTCTGTATGAACCTGTAGTGGGTTGGCCTTGGGTGGATGTCAGGTGCCCACCAAGCTGCTCTATCACTCCCCTTCTTAATGGGACCGGAGGGAGAAATTAAGATGGAAAAGAACTCATGGGTCATGATGAAGGCAGTTTAATAAAGCAGAAGCAAAGAAAAACAAAAGAATTATTCTCCACTTCCCATCAGCAGGTGATGTCCAGCCACTTCCCTGGAAGTAGGGCTTCAGTACGTGTAGAGGTAGCTCCAGAAGACAAACATCATAGTAATAAATGCACCCTTCTCCTTTCATTGAGCTTTTATTGCTGAGCAGGCGTTATATGGTATGGAATATCCCTTTGGTCAGTTTGGGTCGGCTGTCCTGGCAGTGCCCCCTCCCAAGATCCTGCCCACCCCCAGCCCACTGGTGAGGGGGAGAAGGTTGGAGACAGACCCTTGGTGCTGTGGGAGCACTGCCTCAGCAGTAGCCAAAACACTGCGATGTTATCAACACCTTTCTAGCTACTGATACAAAGCATAGCACTATGAGGGCTGCTGTGGGGAGCATTAACTCCGTCTCAGCCAGACCCAACACAGAACTGGAGATAATGGTTATACTGGGCATCTAGTGCAGCTCTAGGAGAGCCTGGAGGTGGCAACAAATCTGGTTGGGGGCTGCAGGCTGACCTACACTGTCTGGTATTTTGATCACTGGTATGTGAATCTGACCTGGGTGGGAACTGACAGCCTGGGTGAATCCAGGTGGGCGTGAGGCAGCTGGAGGTTGGGGGGATGTGGGGAGATGGAGCCCCTCAGCCTCCCATCTGCCAGGGCTGAAGGGTGACCCAGAGCCCAGGGAGTGAAAAAGACCTGGGGGTGTTGGTCAACAGCCAGCTGAACGTGAGCCAGTGGTGTGCCCAGGTGGCCAAGAAGCCCAACATCATCCTGGCCTGTATCAGGAGTAGTGTGGCCAGAAGGACACGGG
>NW_009624308.1:0-5577 GCF_000690535.1 Cariama cristata | reverse complement strand
GGGAAGAGGCTGCCCAGGGAAGTGGTGGAGTCACCATCCCTGGAGGTATTTAAAAGAGGTGTAGATGTGGTGCTTAGGGACATGGTGTAGTGGTGGGCTTGACTGTGTTAGGTTTATGGTTGGACTCGATGATCTTAAAGGTCTTTTCCAGCCTAAATGATTCTGTGATTCTATACCTTCCTGCTCTTACCAAAGCAGCAGCAAAACCCATCATCCATCCTTAATCTGTTGCTCAGCAAACTGCCTGACTCCTCCCTGTGTTAAATTAACTCTTGGCCCTAAGGTTGTTCCTTGAAGCTGTGGGCTGAAAATACAGTATTGCATGGGAAATGGGCCCCAAAGCAAGGGGTGTCGTGGCCCAGCAGCAGCAGGGGTGTGCATGGGTTAGTGATGGGTGGTGGACCAGCAACTCAGCTGATGGCACTTCCATTGACCCGAGCTGCCAGGGACTAGAGCTGAGTGAAAACAGAGATATCTGGTTTTGATGATGATGATTATTTTCCAGTTCACTGGCTGAAAATTTATTTTCCTGGATTTATATTGTCTTTGAGTTTTTCAGCAAAATGAGGCGGGCGAAGGTGGGGGAAGGCTTTTAAATGGCTCATTTGAAGTGAGATGAAATAGGCCACAACCCTAGAAGTGAAATGCTATCTTATGGCAGAAAATGAAACAGTGTCAACTGGATGCAGGGAAAAAAAACAATTCATCATAATCTTTCAGTTGGGTTTTTCGTACAGAAACATTTCACCTAGGTGTAATTTTTTTCATAGCCGAGAGACTGATTCAGTGTTTTGTCCTTACTTGGAAAGCATGCAATGGTCAGGAATAGACTGTCCCAGTCCTCTGTGTTCTTGTACTGTGAAACCATGTTGTGGCATTCATGTGTGCAGAAATTGAATTCATTTAATCAGCAGAAAGTGCTTTAGTGCCTGAGATGAGTCTTGGAGATGCAAAGGTTCCTGGTGCAGGAGGTCACAAAGTATAGTTGGCCTTTTACAAAATGAGGGAGGTCATATCAGCCCCTGCCTCTCCTTCCTTCTCACCTCTATCCGTAACGAGGGTGAGTTTCCAGGCTTGCAAGGACCTGAGGCAGTTTCCAAAATGAAAATGACAGCTGAGGTCTTGAACGGGATGTGCAACCACTGTTTTGCTCCTCACTGGGTTCATCCTCCTGAGTCAGTTCAGCCTGCAACCTTCTCCATGGCCTTGTTTGATTTGAGTAGGAAAATCTGTCTGGCATGTGTAATTACAAACTTGTTGGTGGAAATCCCAGATGTTTTGCCAAAGGAGACCATAGAAGCACCCTGGAGATAAGGATGCATTGTCTTGCCTCGGGTCATCTGCAAGAAGAGTCCTGTATTGCCAGATCCAGATGGCACATGATGCCATCCAGGTACTTCTTCTACAGGATGCCCTGGGGAAGGAAAATATGACCAGGAGGTAGTTACAAGCTTAGAAAAATAGGACACGGACCAAGAGAAAGGGAGGCAAGGCAAATCCCCCCATCCCTTTGACAGGAAACAGTTCTTCCTGAAAGGGGTTGGGGTGCTTTTAGGGAATCCAGAGTATGTTTGTTAGGTGTCCGGCGTGACTCTCTTCTTCCTGTAACAAACACTTTTAAGCCCTGTTAATAAAATCCCCTGTGGATGTGATGAGTTTCTCTGAATTACTCCTTCCTCACATTCATTCCCCAGGCACCAAAGTCTTCCTCAGGGCTGCTGCTGGCTCCGGGGCTCAAACCTGCTGAAAACACTTGAGGTGCTCAAGCGCGCTGGTCTAGTGTGTGTTGGTGGAGGGAAGGGTAAGACGCTGCTCTCCATGGACAGTGTGTCCTGAAGGTAGAAGACCTCCTTGGGAGCTCTTTATGGGCTGAAGGGATGAGGCGGCTGAAGAACAAGTGCTGTCCTCTGGCCACTGCATCGGGAGATGGCCGTGATTGATGCTGTAATAACTGGGGTTGGGAACGCAGTGATGGGGAGGTCTATCTCATAACCGGAGTACTAACTTTAAAGCATGGTCACATTGGTCATTTGGCCCAGGGGAAAGGAGCATCACGATGTGGTGCGAAGTGGGCTCAAGGTTCACATCCCTCATCTGGCTTCACTTCTAGAAAATACTGCTTTTAGAACAGGGGTGGTTTTCATGGATGCTTTGCAGAAAATACCTGTGCGAAAGTGCTGCAGCTCTTCCATCGTGTTGAACAGGGAGCGCTGGTGCCTCTCTTCTCCCCCACCTCCTGGTTTGGGTGCACTGGCACAACTGGTCACAGCTTTCTGGCCCTGCAATGGGAATAGGGAGGTAGCAAGGGCCCCTTCCTAATGCCCTGCGATTCAAATGGGAAACAGGGGGAATGGACATGCTTTGCAGAAACCCAACTCACTGGCAGCATCCCTTGGCAGGGAGGTGACATCTAGGCCAACGTGAGAGCCAAAGGGCATCAGAGAGGTGCTGGGACCCTCCTGTGAGCCAGGGCCGGGCGGGTGGATGGTGTTGGGGAGGAGGGATGTACCAGGGCACCCAACAACTAACCCTGCTTGGACCTGCCACCTCTGCAGAGGACTTTGGGGAGTCCTCTTTGAACACAGCCCGTTCGAGGTAAGTTTAACGGAGCGAGTGGGTGTGCAGAGTTGGCACCCTACCCCCTGAGCCAAAATACTCCTCTCCAGCCCCTGAATACACCCAGCTCCTGCTTGCTTTTTTTTTTTCTTCAGTGTAAAGAACAAGCCCGTTTCTAGTGATGCCTTGACACGTGTACTTTTGCATCACGCCAGGGAGCTGGAGCTTTGAGAAAGCCAACACATATAATGAGACTGTGATTTGGAAAAAAAAAAAAAAAAGAAAAGAATAAAGGGATAAAAGCCCAATAACATGAAAATGCAAAGTGTTTGCCAAGGTTCAGACACCAAAGAGGCAATGAAAAGGTTCTTTGTTCTTATTGATGCCTGCTGTGAGTGTCTGCTCCCCGTGTCTCCTGGGGTTTGGGGTTGGCTGTGGTGCAGTCCTTAAGCTGGAGGAGTTTGCTTTCTCTGTGTGTCCACATGCATACCGCCTTCCATGGTGAGAAAGGTGGCTTTCACCTCTGGTGTCCTGCTCTCTCCAAAGAGCAGGACTTAAAATTCCTGGAAAATTTACATCTGTGGGTGAGATGTTAGCTGAGCTCTGGTGTTGAAGTGCTGGGTGATGGAAGCCCAGGAGGCTCTCAGGGCAGTGGGTGATGGACCAGAAAGTCAAGGAGAAGCAGCAACACACAGAGATGGATCCCAAACTCTGGGCTGGGGATGCTCATCAGTGCAGCTTGGTAATGGTTAGGAGAACTGTGGGTCTCCACTGCATCAAAGCTGGGCAGGGCTTGGGGGTGGCTGTTGACTGGTTTCCACAATATTAAGAGAAAAGAAGACCTTTGTCAAGCAAGCTGAGCTGCTCTGGAGGGCTGGGCACTTTGGTTGACTGAGTCACCACCTGTCATCGAGAAAATGGGGCACTCAGGATTGTGACAACTCTACGCAAGCTGCACCTGTAGTACCAGGGCATCTCTGCATTTAAAACTACAAGCAGGTTAATGCTAGTGGGCCTTTACACTGCTGTGCTGCTACCCCAAAACACAGAGAGAAGAAATCCATATAGTCCATCAGAGCAGAAGAGTAAATGACTTGAACCCAGGCATCCTAGGAGGAATTTTGCCATCAGTATGGCTTTTGGTTTTTCTCTAAAAAATAAGAATGATCCCACTATAAATGTCAGGAATCGGGATTTTGCCCATCCAGCTTTCTGTGTGAGGGTATTCAGGGCTTGGGGACTGCCTGCAGACATTTCTTTGGGGCGAGATGTTTGCAGATCTGCCAAATCTTGGACAACTTCTGAGCCAGCCAGCACCTCCTAATGGCGTTCGGTTTGATTTCCTTGGTCAAAATGCTTCTTCTGAATGGAGGAACAGGATCAGATGCCACGTAGTCCGTCTTTCTCAAAAGCACAAGAGAAATTTTAGAAATGCAGTGTGCGGCTCGGCTGGTGTTCTAGAGGCGCCAGGCTTTAATTGACATCGCTGAGAAGTTCAACCCAACTTTAATTCCTTTTTGTTTGTAACTGGGAGCGCTGAGGAGTCAATAGATTTTGTGGCTTGAAGAGATGTTATTTTTTTCCCCAGCGCTGGACTGAATCTGAAATACACCTTTGTAATTGCTGCTGTTCTCTCTTCTACTTGATATCTGCCAGAACCACCATCCAACGGACACTGCATGGGTTAGTGTTATTTGTCCTGTATTATTTCAACTCAGGCAGAAGCCTTCTCCTGGATTCAGCAGTTGGCGCTGTGAAAAATCTTGTAATCTTTTTCTGCTTTCTCTAAAGGTTCGGTTACACTGTGAACTGGCAGTATAAATGGAAAATGCACATCTAGGGTTATTTTCATGCTACCCTTTGAGGGAAGTCTGCACTCCTTGTGATGCAGAAGTGCTGTGCACCGCACCACGCTCTGCATGTCAATGCATTTACAAGCACACCCCTTGCAAGGGCAGAGGAGATTTTTTTCCATGTTGGTGGTGCTTTCAGAGCTGTAATGTGGAGACACATACCCAGCTGCGCCAGAAGATGCTCTTAAGGAAAAAAAAAAAAAAGGCATCTTCCACTGGCTGATAGAGTTGCAGAATAATTCAGCTGGGAAGGGACCTCTGGAGGTCTCCAGTCCAGCCTCCTGCTCAGAGCAGGGTGACCTTCACAGTTATTGAGAGTCTCGGGCTCTTGCTTAGCCAGATCTAGGATATATTCAAGGATGGAGATGACAGCACCTCAGTGGTCTCTGCTCTCTGGTCGGCAGTCCTTGGGGGTACACTGACTCTTAGGGCTGGATGGGTGGTCAAGATGGCATGGGCAGGGGTACAGATGTGTCCTCACCTGCCACAAAATTCAATGTTGGACACTTCCCTTCTGTTCTGCACTGGGATTGTCCCCTCCAAACAAGGGAACTCTCCATGGGCAAGGAGACCTACTTCCGTGGCCACATCTGCATGGGGAAGATCCCAAACCACCATGGGTCTGGTCCGAGGCCAAGCAGCTGGGCTGCATCCAACACCCGGAGCAGAAACCGGCTCTCCCCAAAGTGCTGCTTACCCAAGCGGCACATGTGGGTCCAGGTGGGCAGTGGGCACAACATGCTGACCCCCAGCTCCACAGATCCCCACTTGGACCCTCTGGTCTTCCCTAAGGTTGAGTAAAGTGCTTTTGGTCTCCCACCTTCATTTCTCCGTCTGTACAATGCACCGGTGCCTATCTCGCAGGCCACTGGGTATAAAATTCAGGGAACAAGGAAAATGCAGATGATTCTGCTCCTTTATAGGTAAAATTCCTGGGGAAAATGTAAATGTGTATGACAAAAATGGATTTCTGCTTTTCTTCCTCCTTTCTGTGGTCACTACTGAGGAAATGTGTTACAGGAGATGTCTTAAGAATCGTATTTAGACATAAAAAGTTGGTCAGATGTCTCTGCTTTCTTCAGGAAATAGAAATGAAACAGAAAGCCAACAAAGCTGAGATTTTTGGATGAAAAAACCCCACGTCAATTCTTTCTTAGTGTCATATATA
>NW_009624307.1:15372-30959 GCF_000690535.1 Cariama cristata | reverse complement strand
AAGGAGCCAAGCGTTTAGCCCCCGCCTCGCTCCCTCGGATAAACCCGGTGGGAGTTGTGCACTCCGCAGTCTCTGAACATATTCCTCCACTGTGCTCCGCTGCTTGGCCTTTTTGTGGACAAACTGTCATCTGGGAAGGTGCGTGGGGCCCCTTTCCTTCAGCCTGTGCTAGTCTCTGTTACTTTGTGCACAGCTTGGATATGTTTACCTGAGCCTACTCGCAGAAAGGTAGTGCCGGTTTGGTGGATGCTTATTTCTTTAAATAAAGGTGAATGTTAAATGTAAATACATAGTTTGCTTTGGTGTAGTACTGTAAAGAACAAAAAGTAAACTGAACTGAACTAAATAACCTGTGATCAGAATGAAGTGGGCGTGTATACTTGCACTGGTGTCACTTAATGTGTTTAATGGGCTATCCTGCCAACAGTGATTTAAAAGCAATAGTGCAGTAGGTTTCCAAGGAATCATGATGACGGTGCTGGTGTAGGAGCAGAGTGAGGGGAAGAACCACAGCTGTTGAGCAAGCCATAGAAGAGACAGGCAGAAGTGCTTTCTAGGATTTTTGATAGTTAAAATGTAATGTTAAAAATACTGTCATGCTGTAGAAAAGGCTAAAAAATGTGCTCTACTAGTGCTTGAGTAAAATAACTACAGGCTTGAGATGAGCAGGAGAGATTGTGAACTGTTAGTAAGGGATGATGATGATGATGACTGGTGTAGTAATCACACGGGAAACAGATAAGCACATTGTGGTGGTCAGTTAATATAGGTCTTTCTTGTTCTTCAGGTAAAGCAAATTGAAAAACGAGACTCTGTTTTAACATCAAAAAACCAAATTGACAGGCTGACCCGACCTGGATCTTCTTATTTCAACTTGAACCCTTTTGAGGTTAGTGTGAACATTTTGTCCTCCCTTCTGACTTGGTATACCAACTTCCAGATTTACTGGGTATTTATTTCAGTAAAAAGACTGAAAATAAAGACAGAAAAAATGCTCTAGATGTAGATTACTGTGCAGAAGGTTTACAGAAGACAGAAGGATACTGTATATGTGCTTGCTCTCTTTTTCACTGTTTTATGGCAAGCACAAACCATATTCTTTTGACACGTTTCCCTTGTGCAACAGCACTGGAAGATTTGGCAGATTAATGCTAGGTACTTTCTGAATGAGAATGTAACAGCTACAGGTGGCACGCTTGTCAGGTTTTGTTCTGAGCGCTCCTGACTCGGCATTTCTAGTTGTGTCTTTTATTTTGGACAGTCATCCCACTGAATTTACGTACTGCATAGAATCAGAGAAGGACTCTCACTGCTCACACTAGTGAACAATCTTTGAGGAGTCACTGGAAAACAGATAATTCCCTCGCACATTACATAGTTTGATTCCAGTTGCAGTCAGTTATAAAGTCTTAATGAGTATGAAAGCCTGAGGAAGATAGTAAATAAAACAATCTGATGTTCATCTGGAGATGGCTTTGCTGGTGTGTATTTCTTCCTGATATTGTCTTCATCTGCCTTTTTAAAGCCTCGGGTGCTTTTTGTAGTCTGGACTTAGGGCTAGTCAGCAGATTCACCTTGACAATGTTCTGTTCTGTGTAGGTCTTAAGTACTTGACTTAGAGAATAAATTAAGAAAGCCATGTAGAAGTAGACTGTAGCTTTCCTATGAGAGAGTGTTTTTTATTTACAGATTCTTAGTGTCAGACCAGTGTACATCTGTGTTGAGTAGGCTCACTTGTTGCTTAGGACTTCTGTTCAGTAAATAACAAAACAGCTCCTAAACTCTGCCACATCCGTGAAGATCAGTAGACAAGTGGGCTCGTTCTGGAAACCAGACAGTAAAACTTTCCTGTCTTCTTTCAAAATGAATATGAATTTTCAAAATAAAATGAATAAATTCTTACAAAGTAGTGTGTTTCCTGCCCAAAGTTCTCAGTTATGAATGATCCAACAGTGTCCCAAAGCCAGCATATGCTTCTGTTTCTGCCAAACTAAGCATTGCTACAGGACTAGTTGAAGGTTTAGACCAATTGTGGCTATTTAGGGATGGCAGCTCTCTACATGAGACTTGAGTGTGGAAAGGACACTGCCATAGTCAGAGGAATCTAGCATTGCTAAAAGTAGAATGTCCCAAACATGGTGTTTCTTAAAATGTTTCCGTTTTGCTAGGTGAAAATTCATGTCCTTGAAGCAGCTCCCTGATGTGGGGGAGCTTTCTGGTGTTGTGTCTATATGCCAGTGAACCAAGTGTTTAGAGGTTGCTGCCAGGAACCTGAAACATGGGGAGTATCATCGAACTTGCTCTGGTCTCACGGTCTCTTTTAGGTACTGCAGATGGATCCTGAAGCCACAGATGAAGAGATAAAGAAAAGATTCCGGCAGGTATTTGGCTTTTGCACTTGAAGCCTCTGAAAGGAAACTAGAAGCTCTGTAGAGATTGTGCAGCTGTGCTTGGGAACAAGAAAAATGGTGGTTAAGCTGTATCTGGGTAAAGGATTAGCCATTTTGGGAAGAAATGCGTAGAACAATCTTTTTATCAACAAGAGGAGAGCTGCAGAAGTGTCCCTGGTCCATGCATGGTATGGTTCTTTGCCTGTAAAGTGGGTGATGGGGCTATTGCAAACTGATACACCTGTGTATATTCAGCTTATTGAACTTTAGTTCAGAGAGAAGGTCAAAATTCATCAGAAAGTAAGAACTGAGAAAAGGTATATATGAATTTGGATCCAGAATTGTATTTTCTGTGAGGTTTCTTTAAGAATTTTAGTGGTCATTTTTGGTAGCTGGGTTACCCTGCTCACTGACCCATGTGCATTGCCTCATGCAACGCAGGAAACTACTCCAGACTTAATCTGCTGACAGATCTGCAGAAGAAATTTGAGTTTAATCAGTGCAAGCCGCAAAGAAACATGGTATTTGAAGGGCTGTAGCCTCCCACCTGAATTAGTGGTGTAAATGTCAAGAACTGTCTTTAGACAGACAGCTGTGCTGGCTGACAGAGGAACATGCCTGCCGAGTTGGTGGTGGGATATGGGCTCCTTATGTATGTGGGAAGTAGGAGGATAACCTTTTAGTCTGTTGCTGGCTTCTCAGTTCTGCATATCAATAAACTGGGGCTGTCTTAGCTTTAGGCTGCTAGAATGCTACAGGGAAATGTTTTAAAGTCAATCTGATGAAATGAAAAAAGTGCATGGAATTGTGCACTGAAGAAATCAAACACATAAATACAGAATGTGAAACAGCCAACAGAAGGAAAAAGGCATTGGCTGTAGCAAATCATGGAGTAAGTCAGCAGTGTGCTGCTGTTTAGGACCGGAGGCAACCCTTTTCCTGTGAACTAGAAAGTGCCATCTGTAGAGTTCAGGAAGTAATTATTTTGCATTCTTCAGCACTGATGCAATTTTAGTTGCTGCACTGTGACTGGCTTTGAACATTATACTAAGAAGGACACAGATAAACTAGAGAGTCCGTACAGCAACAGCAAAAATAAGAGATCTGAACAAAAAAAAAAGCCATATGGGGAAGTTTGAAAGAACTTTCTTTTTCTCTGGAAGAGGAAGGTGGAGGACATGTGCTTTCCAGCCCATTTAAGGTTGCCCTAAACACGGTAGTGATCAATGTCCTGTCTGCTGGATAGAGAGTACAGGAAGAAGTTTTCTTAACTTTCAGTAAAGGAGCCTAAGGAAAAACTTACCCATTTTTTTAAATAGTTTGATATTTGAACAGCCTTAAGGATACTGGAGAACTTCTTGGGAGATGTTGTTGAGTAAGAGGTAAACTTTGGTTGAGGATGATCTTTGTAGGTTTGCTTCTCCTTAAGACCAAGGATACAAAACTTGGGTGACTAAGGGATTCACATCAACCCCAGGCACTGCAGCTGAAGGGTGTTTATATTGTTCTGCACATCATAAGCTGCAGCTTTTCTCAGACAGCTTGTTTGTAACAGGGATTACATTTGATTTATAAGCTTTTACTGATGCATGCTTCTACATGTTGTCAGCTGATTTGTCCCTATACAAAGGAATGTGGTCCCCTGTGATTCCTTCTATCTGAGACTATTTCCCTCCTCTCACAAAAATCTCTGAAATGTTCATCTTTTGCAATGATCTTGATAGCAGGATCCTTTCTCTTGCAGTTGTCAATATTGGTGCATCCAGACAAAAATCAAGATGATGCAGATAGAGCCCAGAAGGCGTTTGAAGGTAGTGTTCTTACTCTTTTTTCTGGGCTGGTGTATGATAGTAGTTGGACTGCTATTTTTCTGTAGCTGGTGTAAATGTTTTATTAGTGGTGGAGGTCCCACTGATGGACAGACGAATTGCTGTAGAGGCGCTTTAGCTGAGGGAGAAGCAGATGTGTTGGGTGGCATTCCAGCAGAAAATTTCACTAGGTGGCAGTAATTGCATTGTCAGTTTGCCACGGGAACAAACATGTCCGTGGGGTTTTGAGGTTGTTCAAGAAAAACTGTTTCATCTGTACATTAGATTTTATTCAAAGACCATACGACAGAAGTTATGTGATGGTTTTAGGTGCTTGCTTTGCATTACTGTGAGGCATTATGCACCTTAAATTTACTTCATGCTCTATAACTAAATCACTTGGTAGGACTTGTACTTTCACCCTGCTGACTCCAAAAGGTATCTGACAATTTCTGCCATTACTGTACACCAGAACTCATTTGACTAATCGTGATGTCACTTACCTAGATGTATTAAAAAACCCCAAACAAACGAAACCCCCTAAATTCTAGGAAGCAAAATTTATATAGTCAACAAGTAGAAATCTTGTGATGCCTTGTGAATGTGACTACTGATGCTATTAATGTTCATGCTTTTTGTTAGCTGTAGATAAAGCATACAAGTTGCTGCTAGATCAGGAGCAAAAGAAGAGGGCATTGGATGTGATACAGGCAGGAAAAGAATACGTGGAACACACTGTAAGTATTCCATAGGAACCTCCAGGGGTAGGGGTGAATGTTAATCAGTCGTTCATAATTTGCTTTTTGGTACAGCTGCTGCATGTTTAGGTCATTAAAAGGTGAGCTGAGCAAACCTTGTAATGAAGCTGTGCAAGTGGACTCTCAGCTCTTCACAGCATGAACAAATGTGCTTTGTCCAAGACTGTTGTTGAGCTCAGTGCAAGATAATTCAGTGAAATTCAGTACTTGAAATAATTAGGTCAGACCACATGATGTGACCTAAATATTTTTTTCAAGTCTGGGAATGAATGATGCAGTTCAGATGTGTGCAGGTGGAGGAAAATAGGTGGTGACAGCAGGAGACTGGGAAGTTTGGGGGAAAATGACCTATAAGATAAGGAGCTAGGATTGCATTGGCCAAGAAGTTAGTTGAGTGATGTGGATGGACTAAACAAGCTTGAGAAAGCAGATGATATGTGAGAACTCAGATACTCTAAACCAAGTTTATGTTCTGCTTGTTGTTGTTAATCTTTTGAATATTACAAAGCAAAATAAACTTCCTGCTGGTTTGGATGGTGTCTTTTGGATATGAATACATCTTAAACAAAAAAAAAAAACCACCACAACAACAGAAGGATTGTGTTGAATGAATAGTATCTAACATAGTATTTTTAATTACTGCAGTTCATATGATAGTGATCTTGTATGTGTTTATCTGGACCTAGGACCAGGAGGTTTTGGTCTAAAATAAAACATTGATCCAAATCAAGAACTTACTATCATCCAGTGTTCTTCCCATACGGTGGGGTAGGAATACAGAACTACTTGGATACAGTTAATGTAAGCCCTATAAAACTTTTTAGGGTCTTATTTTTGTTCTTAATCTTTAGGTGAAAGAAAAAAAGAAGCAGTTGAAGAAGGATGGAAAACCTCCCACTGTAGAAGAGGATGATCCTGAAGTTGTAAGTCATATTGTTCAGAGTTCTGGGGGTAACTTCAGTAAGTTCACTGTTCAGAGAAACTAGGGATTACAAAATGTATTTTGAGGTATAAAGAGTCAAAACCAGTACTGAGGTATTTATTAGACTTGTTAGAGTGTTGTAAATCCTTGCGCTTACAGAAGAACAAATTCTGATAAGCAACCGTAAAGTACTGTATGTTGGATAATACCCATATATTTTAGAAAATATTTTAACTGTAGTGTAAAGAGTATATAATGAGATTACATAGATCAAAATACCCAATTCTTTTCTTGGAGCAAGTCTTCAAGGCTTGTGCATTATGCAGTCTTTTTTGAATTTAATTTCTTTTTGTATTCTGGATGCTGGAAGTGTGGTGTTCTTGCTGCCAGCAGAGACATATATAGAACCCACTGCAGCACGTCTGAAAATGTGCTCTTAGTGGCATTTTGTAGTAAGAGCTATTTCGGCTGTTTCTTCCATCTAGCACTTCCATATAGATACGCTGTTCTGCAACAAATCACTTTGATTAAAAAAGGCGTGACATAACTTAGTTCTCCTTACCTGGTTTCTAGTCTGAAAAAGTGAAGTTATGTTAGAGGCTTTAACAGAATGATAGATGATTATCAAACACTGGCATCATTAGTCTTACTGTCATCACCTTTTTTTTTTTTCCTACAAAGTGATTTTTTCCTTTTGATATCACCACAGTAACCCCATAACCATCTTATTTTCCATTGATTTTCAGAAGTCTCTTGCTGTTCCTTAATAATGAAGTTTGTTTTAAGTATACTGATATTTCCTACTGGAAAGCCAGTGCTAGAATTTTACAACACATCAAGAAGACCTACTGGGAAATTACTATCTGAAAAGTGACCATTTTGCCTTTTTTTTTCGTGTGTCAAATGTAACGTTGCAAGAATTAACAGAAGAGTAAGAGAGCTTGAGATGAACAGTTCTGTTTAGGCACAGGTTCGTGAATACAAATGAAAATGAGACTAATATGAGGCTAGTAAGTAGTTGTTTCCTGGTGTCAGGGCCAGAATTTAATCCGCACTGTTTTACACCTTTTCATACGCCACTGCTAATGACTACTGTCAAGGCAGGATATGGGATTATGTGATCATAGATATGGTTCCCATTCTTTTTATGCTTCTTACATTCTTACGTAAAACAGACTTCTCTAAATGGGCATTATTTTAAGACTGGATTTGTGTTTTACAGTTCAAACAAGCTGTATACAAACAGACGATGAAGCTCTTTGCTGAACTGGAAATTAAGAGGAAAGAAAGAGAAGCGAAAGAAATGCATGAAAGGTATGAGCAGCATTCTGCTTGTGCAGTTCAGACTCTTCTTCTCGCCTTGTGCTTCCTTAGAGAAGATAAAGAATCACAAAGTCTTAGAAAAGTCTAAATTAGAACGGGCTTCTGGAGATCATCTGGTCCAATGCTGAAAGCAGGGCATTGGATTAGGTTAACAAGGGTCCTGTCAAGCTGACTTCCAGTGATGTAGATTCCACCACTTCTCTGGGCACCTTGTGGATTGTAGAGCTCTGTGTGTGAGAAATGCAAACAAGAAACTTGTCCTCCTGTATTTAAGACATTGATATATTTGGTATGCTTATATACTCTTATCTGTATACGTGGCGGCCAGCCAAAACAATGAAATGGTGACACATTTCTGCATGTTGTTAGCATGCAAAGAATTGATTTTTAATTTTAATTAAGTGCCAGAAATACCCTGTGGCATGTGTGATTAGGTGTTTTGATCACATGTTGCCTGAGTGCTTACTGTGGATGCACTCCATAGAGCAAGGTTTCTGTACTGGTTGGTGAAGGCAGTCTGAGAGATGGTTGCAGGGCACTACCTTTGGTTACAGATGAAAATTAGGGGGGAAAAAATGTCATTCTTGCATGCTCAAGTCTTAATTTAGCTTCCCAAAATGTGTACTCTCAACAGTTTTAGAGACTTATCAGTAGAATTATGAAGGAGTCCAACTTGTTTTACCGAGCAGGAGAAGCTGACCCACTAATTAAGTACATGCATGCTGTCAGTAGTGCCAAACCATCTTCTCTGCTAGCTGCTTTTCCAGACTTGAAGTAAAATTCTATTTGCTGTGCTATCTTAGGTGTGTGTATTTATCTCTTCTGATAACCGCTTTAATCTGCAAAGAAATCAGAAGAGTTTTCTGAGATGTTTTGAAAGTATTACTGTGTTTCTTTAAAGTAGGTGCTTGTGGGTTCATAACTTCTTTGTGGCTTCTCTTGCAGGAAGCGGCAGAGGGAAGAGGAAATTGAGGCACAAGAGAAAGCTAAACGAGAGCGAGAATGGCAGAAGAACTTTGAGGTAATCAGCAGCTTAACTTACAGGAGGGACCTCAGCAATTCTTGGCCATGCTGCAGGGAATACCCCTAGTGAGAAGAGGGACCTTTTGTCTACGGGTGCTATAAGATAATTTAAGTAGACACTTAGCAAAAGATCCTGCACAAGCCTGGATTTTGTCATTGTGTTGGGGAGAAGAGCCCACTGATAGGGCTTTGGTATCATCTTTCCAGAAACAAGTCTGGTAAATTAAGGTATAGTATTTTTCAGCTCTGTCAGCAGTTCATTCTTGTCCCTAGTCAGAAATGTGAATTGCTGCTTAGCCCAGGTCACTGGTGACCAGTAAAACTTAATTTGGCATCTATTCAACCACTAGTGTGGACTGTTGTTGGTACTTTTTCAGTCCAGTGGCTAATACATGGGATTTGTATCTCCCGTGAATAACTGGAGTCCTGAATGACAGTTGCTTCCCTTCCACCCTGTATTGAGGTTTTAGGCATACCAGAAGTAGCTTTGTGGGTGTTGTGCTGCTACTCTAGGGGTCAAACCTACAGCCCGCCAAAATATTTTATCTAGGCTGTAACTCTTCACTCATTACAAACCAGAGGTGAAGTCTTGTGACATGCAAGGCGGGTGGTGAGCAGGAAGGAAGTCAGTAACAGTGTGCAGGACCTCATGAAAAGATGAGCTACGTTGTTCATTTAATCCAAAGCTGGATCCCAGTCTATGTTCAAGAGGACTTTAAAAAAGAGGGTATCTGGGAGAGAAGTATATGAGCTGGACTGGCATCCTGTGGAAAGTGGACAACTAGGATGTTTCTGGAGACTCAGCTGGGAAGAGTTTGTGTTCATGTGCTATATAACATGGATATAAGAAGCGGGGTATTCTCAAAAACCTGTGTAATGCTGCTGTGTTGAGTGTGCTATGGGTTTTGTCACGTAATGCCAGAGATATAAATGAGTATGTCACTGGCCTTGCTGCTGGCAGAAGTTACGGGTTCTCATGCCAGATTGGCCACAGAAGTTGGGTGTCATTGCTGTAGGGGTGCAGTAAAGCATAGCAGTTGAGAAAAGTGAGCAAGTATTACAAGCAAATAATGATGGACCAAACCGGGGAGCTGAAGAACTGTTGATATTGCAGCTCTGAGTACCTGTGTGTCCTCAACCACTCCTAGACAGCTGAACCTCTGCACTTGCAGGTGTCTTCAACAGCCTTGCTGGTGACCATTTAATCCATGTGAAAAGACAGTATCAAAGCTTAGGTGTTCATGTCCAAAATGGATCACTAGAATACACAAGAATAAGAAGCTTATTTCTGCTAGTGACTATCATTGAGGGAGGGTGATTGGAGACAGAATAACACATGAATTCTTGGCTGCTCCTGTATGTGTACTAATTCAGTGTCTGCCTTTAAAATATATCTGAAAGGTGTATGTGTGTTTCTGCTTCGAATGATATTTAAACCATAAGGGAAAAAAAACCTTAAGTTGATACTCTGCTTGTGGTTCTGTTTCAGTTTAAAAAAAAAAAAAAAAAAACAACAAACAAAACCCAAAAACAAACCAAAAAAAACCCCCAAAAACCCAAAACTAAACCAGCACAACACAAAAATCCCAACCTTTAAAGGTGCTTACGTTGTACCTCTGCATTGCTCTTCTGGGCTTTCCTGCTTCAGGTGATTCTAGTCCTTGCCTGCATACTGCATCCTGGTTCTGTCTCTTTACCATAAAGACTTGTAGGTTTTGTCCCTCATGTATGTTCTGCAGTATTTCTGAATCCTCATAGGAATATCTGCGTCATCCAAGTGGTTGCCTGCTGTTTCTAGAAGCTATTCATAGGCTGCTTTCAGAGCTGACTCATATCTTGATGCATTTTAGAAGGAGCAGGCTGGAACTTCTGCTTTCTCCCACTCCACCCTCAAAATTCACTTTCTTAGTAATTTCAAGAACAGCATCCACCAGCAAACTGTAAGAAACAAGAAGGTTAGAGCAGAAGTTGCCATACAGCCTTATCCCTAGCAAAAGTGTGATCACAGAATGGTTGAGGTTGGAAAGGACCTCTGGGGTCCATCTGGTCCAATCCCGCTGCTCAAGCACGGCCACCTAGAGCCAGTTGCCCAAGACCATGGCCAGATGGCTTTTGAATATCCTCAAAGATGGAGACTCCACAACCTCTCTGGGCAACCTGTTCCAGTGCTCGGTCACCCTCAATAAAAACATGTTCCCAGATGTTCAGATGGACCCTCCTGTGTTTCAGTTGGTGCCTGCGGCCTCTGGTTCTGGCACTGGACATCACCAAGAAAAGCCTGGTTCAGTCTTTGCAATATCTTTCAGATAGTTGTACACAATGGTGAGATCCCCCTGAGCCTTCTCTTCTCCAGGCTGAACATTCCCAGCCTTTTCTCATATGAAAGATGCTCCAGTCCTTTAATCATCTTTGTGGCCCTTCATTGGACTCTCTCCAGTATGTCCATGTCTCTCTTGTACTGGAGAGCCTAGCACTGGGCGCAGCACTCCAGGAGTGGCCTCACCAGCGCTGAGCAGAGGGGGAGGATCCCCTCCCTCAACCTGCTGGCAATACTTTGCCTAATGCAGCCCAGGACACCACTCGCCACCTTTGCGGCGAGGGCACATTGCTGGCTCGTGTTCAACCTGCTGTCCACCAGGACCCCCAGGTCCTTTTCTCCCAAGCTGCTTTCCAGCCAGGTGGCTCCCAGCGTGTGCTGGCGCCGGGGGTTGTACCTTCCCAGGGGCAACTCCTTGTTGAACTGCATGAGGTTCCTGTCAGCCCGTTCCTCCAGGCTGCTGAGGTCCTTCTGGATGGCAGCACGACCCTCTGGTGTCGCAGCCTCTCCTCCCAGTTTGGTGTCATCTGCAAACTTGCTGAGGGTGCACTCTGCCCCATTGTCCAGATCACTGCTAGTGCCTGGCCTTCCCCCATCCTGCCGTGGGGAAGGAAGGGAGTGAAGCAGACAGCTATCGTAGCCAGAGCCCGTGTGCAGCACCAGAATTGCAGGCATAGCTATGATCAGATGAGCCTTGAGTGTATGGATCCCACACTGTGAATTGTTCTGTCCTACTGTAAAACCTTCAGCCTGCAGGGATCATAGGTCGGCTTTGTGGGGAGTTCTGGTTTTTGTTGGGTTTTTTTTCCCCTCCAGGAGGGGTTTCTGCTGCTCTGCAGGTAGGCCAGGGAGAGGAGAGAGGAGATAAGAGTGCACCAGGGACCTTTTTCTATTGTGTCTTTGTGATGAAGCTTGGGGCAAGAAGCGTGAAAGAAGACAGGAGTACGTTTCCCTTCTCTCTTCTCCCTGCCTCCAAGCTGCAGGACAAGGAGAGCCATCTCAAGCGTGTGAGACAGAGTAAGGAAATGGCACGTTGTGGGCTGACAGATTAGGAACATCCATTGGAGATGAGGTTTCTTGTTTCCTTTGCACTTCAGAGGATTCAGTAGACTCTAGTCAGGACTGCAGAACCCAAGCTGATTCCTTCTGAAACAAGAAACCAGCATGGTGCTTATACTGGTGTTTGGTCACTTGTAGTTCCACTGTGCTGTGTCTGTTGCTCTGGCTCTTCACAGTGTCTGTATGTCCTGGCTGCCAGGGTGCTACATGCTGGATAAGGGGGAAATTGCTATTAAGATCTTGAAACTGGTATGTACTGCCCCTTCTCTGGCTCTTACACTTAACTCTCCACTTCGTCTTTGTTGTTCCCAGGAAAGTCGGGATGGTCGTGTGGACAGCTGGAGAAATTTCCAGGCAAATACAAAGGGGAAGAAAGAAAAGAAAAACAGGACCTTCCTGAGACCTCCCAAAGTAAAAATGGAGCAACGTGAATGATTCTGGCAGCACTGCCCAAGTGCAGCTCCTCAGTCCCCTCCCTGCTTTTAAGGACTCATTGGCACCTAGAGTAAGAATTGCTTTTTAGTAGACTGTTTGTTTCCAGTACAATTAATTATTGGTCAAAGTATTTTTTTGTACTCTGTCCATTTGAACTAGGGCCATAGTATGAACTCGGCCAGGAATGCGCTACATGTAGAACACTTGGCTTAGGAGGGTCCCCACCATTATAGCTGTCCTGTTTGTCTGCTGCCCTGTAACTCAATGTTTTGTACTTCACAGAGATTGTGCTGTTTCACCACTTCCATTTCTAGTTTGAGAGCTGAACAAAATACTGGAAATGCATCCATACCTTTCTGGGCATCATCTTTCTCAGCAAGTTCAGCTTTGGAAAGGTCCGAACTGACTCTGGGAATCTGCTTCCAGCACTGGGCAGTGCAGCTGACCTGCAGTTAAAGTCCTGCAGCTCCTCACTGAACTGAGTGGTGCTTGGAAGGACCCTTCCCCCAAGATCTGATTTCCGAACTAAAATCCCAGCTCTCAGGCTTAGACTTCTGTTAAATCTCAGACCACTTGGTCTCTTCCTGTAAAGGAAAAATAACTTCTCTTGATTAATAGTTAAGTTGCGATGGTCTGTATGTAAAATAAATTTTTACCCAAGTTACAGGGTTTTGGGTTGGTTTTTTTTTTTCCTTGGAATTATTCAAAAATACAATTGCAAGGG
The DNA here is from genome assembly GCF_000690535.1 of Cariama cristata. Lineage (NCBI taxonomy): Eukaryota > Metazoa > Chordata > Aves > Cariamiformes > Cariamidae > Cariama > Cariama cristata. Next base: position 18,200 of record NW_009624307.1, on the reverse strand, counting down.
TGTGGATTGAGTGCTGACCACTGAAATGTTGCTGTTCTCCTGCATGAATGCTGTCCCTGGAAAGGGTCTGCTCTCATCCTAAAATCTGTTCTGACTTGGATTTTGAAGTGACAGTCCTGCAGAGTGGCACCAAGGAGGACAGGAAGATGATCTCTCTTCCCTGGATGCTGCCTGGGTGGATGCAGGTGTGCCAGAGTCTGCGCTGAAAACTGAGCTTGTTGCTGTGCCTTTGGGGAGTGTGGATGGGTTGGGAGAACTTGGGCACCTGTTAGGAGTGTAACTCCTCAGAGCTATGGGATGAGATCAAACTCATGAGTTTTGATTTTAAAAATCCTACTTTATGTGTGTCTTGTAAGTTTTTTAAGAGATTCTCCACTGTTTAAAGGCGTTCAGAGTGGAGTATACTACTGATCACTCCTCTGGAGACTGTTCCGCAGACTCTTCCCATCTGTCCTGATGGCCATCCCCATACTTGGGTCCTGTGGGTAGCTGCCTCCATGAAGATACTGCTTTTCTTCCTCCTCACTGCCATTAGCCAGCTCCTTTCACTTGGATTTGCTGTCTTATGTGCCCTCATCTTCAAATGAGCGTAATCCTTTGTGCTGCTCTTTGTGTCTCGGGCATTGGCGAGGTCTCTCTTCAGAATGATTGTTTCTGCTGCCCCTGAAGAGATGCCTCCATCTTCTGGTGTCAAAACTCTTTTAAGTTTTGATTAATGGCTGCCTATTTCTGCCTGCTAGGGAGGAATGACATGATCAAGTTGTTGTGTTACCAAACAGATTTCTGCAGGAAAAGCAGCTCCCAAGGAAGGTAATGCTTTCTGACAGGGCCCAGGACTTGGATTAATCTGCTGAAAGGTGGCTGGTGCTCTTCACTTGCCTTCATTTCATCTTTTCCTCTCCTGCACTGGTCTGTGACCAGGTGTAAAGTGAAACATCCTTCCCTAATAAAACTAAGGTATTTTGGCATTTTATACATTAACTATCTCTTAGAACAGTTCCTATTCTCTGTGTAAACACAGGAATACAGTTTCTTTACCTTTCTTGTCCTGCAAAGTATAACCTGCTAGATAGACAGCTTGAGCTGAACCTCAAGGGGCAAAACAAGGCTTAAAAAATAACACTTTGGTGATGTCTGGGTGGCACACAAGAGCCAAACAATAACCAGCAGCAGGCTACGGTGAGCTGACAGGTCTGGGAGACACTGAACTGTGCAGCATTGCTCTGTTCAGGCACAGAAATTCCTTTTTGTTGGCAGACCCTGATCCTCCATTAACTAGAAACGTGTTGGTAGGGCACAACTCCCTTGTCAAGGCAATGATTAGCCACATTTCTTCTGGGGAAAGTCAGTCAACTTTTCTGGTGCTGTCTAAGATGCAATCTTTTCTGCTTCCTGAGTGTAAGAAACGAGTAGTGCTGGGCAGTAGCTCCGATGATTAGAGTATTCCTAAGTGCAGTCTCTTGCCTAGAGGACGTGCTGTCCCTCTAACTTGTCTGCCTCTTGTTCCCCTGTCAAAATATTTCTGGCTTAGAGATCTGTCCCCGTCACTCTTGTCCCAGAGTTCTTCCTTTTGATATTGAAATACTGGTCTTTCTAGTAGCATTTCCTTTCAGATGATATAATTGTGCTGACCGATGGTACAGATCTTTTCTTTACATTTTTTTCAGGTAGCTCAGGATGAGTCCTGTGCAAACTTGAAATGTTTGTAAGACCCATGTTATGCTTCTGAATCTGCTTCTCAGAGATGTGTATTTTCATTAGGATTTGACCAGCTTACCACTGGGTCTCGAGGAGTGCAGCCTGTGGCCGAAGTCACTGAAATGCTACTTCTATGGACTTCTGCAGTTTTTCAACTGGGTATGACTTCACTGGGGCAGCAAAACATGTAGCTTATAACAATACTGTTTCATTCTCAATTTAGCTGTTCCTGTTTCCTTTTCTTCCTGTCCTGCTTATGATGTGCTTCTGTGTTTGAATATTCTGTATTTCTCCTGTCTTATCTACTCAGCCAAGTCCTGTGAAGCTTCCCATCTGCCAGGCAGGCTTTGGCAGCAGTGAAATACCTGTCCTTTTGTTAGCTATTTCTCTGCTCCGCTGGAGGGAACCCAGGAGGTTAATTTTGATCCTGTATTCAGGCTTTGTAAAAGCAAACTGTTTTGAATTGCCTGGGTGGAAAGAAGTGAATACACAACATGGACCCCCACAGATGCAGGCTGGGCTGTTGCCTGGCCTCTGCAATGCATGCCAAGGCAGTGGGATGGATTGAATGTCGTTTAATTTCAAGAGTTAGAGATGTGGTAGAGGGAGAGATCTCTATGTCTCCCTCCTCCTTGGAGCGCTTTTTGGGTCAGTGGTTGTGGTAGACTGAAATATTTGTCCTCAATATGCAGGACAAGAAAATACATCGGTGGGAATAAGGAGTAATTTTTTTTTCTTTTGGAAAGAGAAAAGGTACCAGATAGCTGCAGAAGCACCTTTCAGTAGCGTCTCAGCTTTGGTTTTCTGTGGAAATAACTTGTCCTCCGTGTCCAGTTCCCACAGAATGTACACGGGAGTCTGCCAGGTCAGCTCCTTGCTGCTTTCTGGGAGTCCAGAGGTTGCTCCTGAAGCTCTTGGTTCCCTTCTGAGGCAGGGAGGTTGCCTTCCCCTTCAGGTGCAATTTGCAACGGTGCATCTCCTGTTCAGCACCAGTGGGACAGGAAGGGACCTTTGCAAGTTACTTGGTTTCTTGTGTCTGAAGATAAAAAAGGGAAACTGCAACAGAAACCCACTCACTTGTGGATTAAAAGGGACAGGGTGCAGGACCTTCCTGTCTGGTGCTACTGTGT
>NW_009624307.1:10091-15341 GCF_000690535.1 Cariama cristata | reverse complement strand
TTGTCTGTTGCTACGTTGTAGTCTATGGAAAGACTGAGAATGAAGTATCCCCTCAGCATGTAGGCAGGCCTAGGTCTAGATTTCACCAGATATTTGTCAGGTTAGCTAGATTTCACTGGTAGAAAAACTAATCTGGACCAAGCCTAACTAAGGCTGGACCAGGTTATGGCAGCTATAGATAGTCTGGGTGATCACCCACAGATGAAATCGAGTCTTGATAAGATGTAAACCAGTGTGTTACTGTAAGGTTAATCTTAGTTTGGCAAACGCAGTGATGTGCTCTAAATTAGGTGTCCACTCCTTCTCCTTGGGCAGTAACAATTCTCACTGCACGCACTTTGTATTTCAGGAGCATAACTATTTCTGGGGGATTAACTACAGCCAGTGTAGTGTTGGATAAAGGGACTCAGGTGGGAGAGATCAAGGGCTTGTGCTCTCCTCTTCTTCCAGATAAGAGTTTCTTTTGCTAGTCTTTCTCTGCCCTCTTAAAACTGAAACTGGAGAGAAACTGTGAGAGGTTGGCCTTAATGTAGGAAGTTTCCTTCAGAAAGAGTTGGGCGATTGCAGTGTGTTATCTACAGCAAGTGGGCTGTCTTGGCTTCCTTTTCCTCTTGCAAGCTGCAGTGTGAGCAAGACCTCTCCTGCTCGGGCAGCTGAGCCCTACAATTCAGAAGCAGAAAAGGGGCAGCGTCCCTTGCCTTATGCACCAGCAGGGCACACCGGGGCCTGACAGTGTGTGGGGCTGCAGTGGCTGGGTTCGAAACCTCTTCATTTTTGTTTTCCAGAACTCTTGCTGGCAGTGCACCTCCTGCTGCTCGGGGCTCCCCTGCCTTCAGCTCCAGGGGTAACTCCTTTTGCTCCTTGAAAGGTGAAGCTCTCACAGCCCTGGCTTTGTGTGGTGCATATGGGCAGATAATTTGGGAGTCCTGCTCCTCTAGGCTGGGGTCCTGTCTTTCCCCCTCTGATGTCAGTGCTGCAGTGAGCACCACACACCCTTTAGGTAGATCTAGGATGTAGCTGAGCTGCTTGACTCACTATTGAGGCTCAGCAGCCTTCTTACTAGGAAACCTTGCTGTCACAGCAGCCAGAGGGCTTTGGACTCCTGGCGCAAGAATGTACACATACTTTGGGGCAACTAGATCTTTCCTTTGTAGCAGGAGATCTCTGCCTCAGTCTATTCATTGCCATTAAAATGGACTCTTCTGCATTACTGGCCTCCCTGGCTGCCTGCTTCTTCACATTCCCTTTCTGGGATATTCAGTTGTCCTACAGCAGCAGGGAAGTCCAGACGTGGTATTAATATTAACATGAAGGTGCAAAGTCCTCTGCTTCACAGGCACTACCAGATTCTCATTGGAGCAAACAAGGATGTAACCTGAAAATAATTGATGGGATTTATGTGTCACCCATCTTCTTGGGTCTGGTCAAATTGCTTCCTTTTCAAATGCCGGCAGGCCCTGTCTGGACACTTTTCTAACAGTTTTTCTGTGTGGAACAGGGTTTGCAGGAGTGCATTTTGATGACATGGAGATCACCTGTAAAGAAAAATAACACTTGCACACATGCCAGTGCAATTCTGGCAGTTCAAATCACAGAACTGAAATGTTTTGGGGAAGGACCTCTGTAGGTCTTGAATTCAACTTTGTGTTTGAAGTCGGGCTGTCACTTAATGCTAGGTGAGGTCAGCTGTGGTTTTATCTAGCCAAGAGGTAAGGATGAGACCCGTGGCCTCTCTAGGTTGCTGTCCCAGATGCACAGCCCTTCTAGCAAAATATTTCACCAATATCCATCCTGACTGTTTTGCACTCCAATTTGTGGCTGTTGCCCGTTGTCACACCATTTGCCACTACGGAGAAGAGTTTGCTTCTGTCCTTTTTGCAACTTCCCTTCCAACAGCTGCAGGTAGAGATCAGATTGTCCCTCAGCCTCTGAGCTATCCCAGCTCGGCTCCCTCCGTAGGACGTGGCCTAGGGCTCAGACCGTGGTGGCAGTTCTCTGCCAGTGCCTCTCCAGTTCTCCACGTCCCTTTTGAGTTGCATGCACTGTTCCAGGTGCAGCACTGCCAGTACCAAGCAGAGGGGCTATTAACTGTCCTCATTCTGCTGGCCATGCTCCTCCTAGCATAGCCTAACTTGCATTATTCACCACCTTTCTCTGTTGAGAAAGGTCATAGTTAAACTGGTGCAGCTAAACTGTTAACACAGTTTAACACTAGTTAAATTGTTTGTTTGGGAAATGGGGGTATTTGCTGCAGCTCTGCATACTGCAGTTGGGTGTCTGGCAGGCTTAGATGGGGGACGTGCAAAGAGCCAGTTCCTTCTGACAGCAGTGCAGGTTGTGTGCCTTGCTCTGATGTGCTTTCGACAGGTTTTTGTGCACCAACCAGTTGTGATCGTCTGGCCCTTCAGGGCTGTCTCAGAAACCTCACGCCTCCTTCCTTGCAGAAACCAGTGCCAGTTCTTAGCAGCAAGGAAAACCCAATAACATTTCCTTGTTAAACAACCCACAGTGAATAAAGGGAGCAGACAGAAATGCGTGTTGTTTCTCGTTATAACACAAGTGACTCAGGCGGATGTTATGCCCATGACCCAAATGATGCCAGTGCCCCAGTACACATCTGGGGAAATCCCATGTGAAACCTGAGCAGACCAATGCCAGGGCTGCTGCCCTGGGACTGCAGCAGCAAGGGCGAGTGGGTCCCTCCTGTGTCTGCCCACCCTTTCTTCCCAGGCTGAAGGAGCACAAGAACTGAGGGGGGTTTATAATGCTGCAGAGAGGGCAAGGAAACTAGCTGCCACAGCCTGGAATATTTTTCTGGCTAATGTTTCGCCATATGGGGACTCACAAAGCAAAGTGGTCTCATCCTGATGATCCACTTGCCCCGCTGCACCGTCTCCACCTCCAATGGAAGCATTTGAACAAGCACTTGCTGCTGTGCTGGCTCCCGGTCCCAGTATCGGGAAGGAAATGAAAAGCCCAGAGGACAGATCTGGCAAGGGTGCTGGCCCCCCCTTGCCAAGCCCAGACCACCCCTGTGACTCTGGCCTGGCTGGGGAGCACCCCTGCCCTGGAGCTGCTGCAGGGCAGCGCTACCCCATCTCAGGCCTGTGAGGCACCGGGGGACACAGGAGCGTAACAAACCCCTGGCCAGGACGGAGCCTCCGCCGCTGTTTCGCTACTGCTGCCTGCTCAAGGAAGAGCCAGAGGAGTTGGTGTCAAGCTCCAGGGCACAGCCGGGGCATGTCTGAGCTGGTGGCGAGTGCCAAGAGGGAAGTGAGTCACTCACCTGAGAGGGAGCAGGCGCCCTCCTTCCCGTCCAGGCCTCTTCCCGGGCAGGAGCACGCCGACCGCTCGGCCCTGCCGGTGGCTCCGCTTGCGGCAGGGACCTGGCAGGCTGGAGTCTGCTGGGCCAGGTGCTCTGTGGCCCCGAGGTAAGAGGCTCCTTCACCTTCTGCTTGCTCTGCCAGGGTGCTGGCCGCCCTCCCCAAGCTCCACAGGCTCCTTCTGTGTCTGGGTCTCTCAGGACATGGGTTGGCTGTGCGTTCCCCCTGGATCTCTGAGCTGTGGCATCTCAGGGGGCTTCAGAGCTATCCTTGTCCTTCCCACCTGGTTGTGCTGGGAAGGCGTGTGCTTGCTCCCTGTGAGGTGCGTTGTGATCGCATGAGTCAGGCTAGTGCTGCCGTTGCCTTTGGGGCTGTGGGGATGGGGACTGCCCTCATCGAGGTCCTGTCCCAACCCTGGGTAGCAAGAATGACCCTGGCTTTTCTTGGACGCTGCAAAGCGAGGTGAGGAGCCCTGCCATGGACCTTCCTCCTGCGAGGAAGAGGAGGCAATGCTTTGAGCCTCTCAAGGAGGCCAGGTCCCTCATCCTGCTTGTGCATGGCCCCTGCCCTTGCCCCTGCCAGGCGGAGGCAGGGGGACAGGGCAGATCCTGCCCAGGGCAGAAGGCAGGCAGCTGCTGTCAGGAGGTAACTCCATGCAGCCTGGATCAGCGGGAGCAGAGTGACCCGGCCGTGGGCAGCTCAGCGAAGGCACGGCTTTGCCCTCCGGCAGAGCTACAACAGCCTGGGGCTGCAGCATACAAATCCTGATGTGGTGGCCTGTGGAGCTCACCCCTCTGCCCAGTGCGGCAGGGCTGGACTTGGGCTCCACCTGCCAAAATCAGGTGGAAGTCTGCCCTGCTCCCTGCTTCACCCGGCTCCCAGCAGTGACATTTCCTGCCAGGCTGGGTTATCCCAATGGCACCACAGTGAGTGGCAGAAGCTGTGCTCTGCCTTCGCAGCTGTCAAATGGCTACCAGGAAGTGTTGCTGCCCCAGGAGGGGCTCTCGGCCGTCGGGGTGGATGTATTTCCTCGCTGAACATTCCTGCAGAGTTGGTAATAAGGTGGGGACATATTGTGCTGGGCTCTGAAATGCTCGCAGGAGAAAGCTACAGAGTTTATTTAGTATTTCTTCTCTGCAACAAGCAAAAAGAAATTGTGCAGAGGGTGTGGGATGAGTAGTGGAAACTCGCAGACAGTAATGCTGATGATCATCAGCTGCTCCGGCTAGAAAGCAACTTCATGTCCTTTCAAAGACCCATCCTGGCACTCAAGAACGCATCCTGGTGACTGGGACCAGCAGGGATCACGCTCACCTGTGTGGTCCTGCACACTGCTTGCACCACACAACTCTAAGCCTGGTGGCAGTGGCTGGTGCTTTCACAAGCTCCGTGCTGGCATTTCATCTTGTCCTTGTTCACTGCTCTTGTCACTGAACAGGGCAGTCGACAGTGCACGCAGAGCCTGCCGGCTAAAACACTGCTCCTCCGCTTGCATTCCATGGAGAGCTCTTCTCCACTAATGCAGTGTGGTTTTCCTCTTGGAAAGAGATCTATGGATATTTGCTTATAATACTGTATTTTCAAAACCAAGAGAGTTTCTGATACCTGCAAAATTTATGTGTGGTCATCAAAAGCAGGTATGTTGCTAACGGGCTCCATCTCAGAAGGAAACGACCCCACGGATACATGCCAGGGTCAGACAGTGCGTACAAGGAGGCAGTGTGCATCTTTCACAGCAGCGTGCACTTGCCGTGAGAGTGCTGATGCAGTGTCAGAACCAAGGAGAACCAAGCCCGCTGCCTATCAACCAGCTTGCATGAAGTTATCCCCAGAAAACGTCATTTGGAAGAGCTGCTCCAGGACCCAGGATCCTGATACAACAACCTAAAGTACCACTAGTGCTACTTAACAGCATCGTATGGGAAAG
>NW_009624307.1:0-10060 GCF_000690535.1 Cariama cristata | reverse complement strand
GAAAGAGTTAAAGCAGCTTATTTGTGGTTTTATTAGATTGCAAGTTTGCTTGATAAAAGTAAAGGGATATTCAAGATTTTTTTCTTTTTTTAACTTGGCTTTGCATGGCATTCAGTGTTGTCAGACTTGACGTGCATCCCCTGGACTGGAAGAGTGGTAAATAACACCAAGAACAGGGCTGTCAAAAACTGCTAGGACCACTTAATAAGTCAAGCCACTGCAAACAAAATGCATTTTAATACTGGATTCAAAGTTATGCACGCGGAAACAGGCAGCAGTCCCAGGAGAGCAGGGGAACAGAGTCCCCAAGCTGGAAGGGATGTGAGACGGAGGACTGCAGCTGCGGGCACTGTCTGGGGGGGGTAACGGGACCTGTCTGCAGTTCAGGAGGGAGAGGGGGGACTATTCTCACCCTTTCTCTATTGCCTTGGTACTGGGAGTGCTGAATCTGGGTCCCCTTCTACTTTTCATGCTTTAAATGCAACAGCTGAAAATGGAGATGATGAGGAAGGGAACTCCCCAACTAAGAGGCGCAAGCCTGGCAAGAGGCCAGCCTACATGACCAAACGGTTGTTCTGGGCATTTCTGTGAATCTCCATAGCTTGAGGCCTGACCCGAGCATTCGGGGGCGAAGCTGAAAAATGAGTAAATCTGGAGAGCAGTGAGGAGGCACTGGCCAGCATGGATGTGGTCAGGTCCCAGCTCAGGGCAGTTAGAGGTGTCCTGACTCCAGTGGGAGTGCTTAAATCAGACAGCAAATCTTGTGTCACTGCTAGAGCTTCCACCGATCAGGTCTCTTTGTGTCTTTCACCACTGAACTTGGTATGTTTTTTGTTGTTTGGTTCTCTGGGTTTTACGAAAGATCTTTTTTGTTGAACTTCGTGAGCCCCATTAGTGACAGAGCCGACACAGGGCTGAGCAGAGGAAGGATGAAGGTTTCTGATGAGAGATCCTTCCCAGCCCAAAACCTCCTGGGCTTTCATTTCCTCTAAGAACTTGGCTGCGTCAGGACAGCAAGCTTTGTTTGGCCGTTGCTACAGCCTTTGCAAGTGCCTCCCTTCCCTCCGTGACCAGACATCCTTACTGGCTGCTCTTCCCAAAGGCATGGACTGGCTGCCAGCCAACCTCATTAACATGCTTTTATTTTGTTTTTAATTTAAGTTCCCAGAAGCAATCTTACAGACATAACTGGGGGTCTTTCTGGTCCATGAAGGGTCAGGTACCTCAGTCCATCTTTACAGCAGTTGATGGGAAAGGTGCTGGTGATGGACTTTGTGGCTCCGTTCCCATGTGTTTCACACTGCACCCAGGCACCAGACTTGGTGTTTCAGATCCTGTAGGTGTCTGCAGGTGTGAGGTTTGTGCAGGACATGATGCATATGCTTCAAGCTCACATCTGCGCTGTGTGCAGGTGTAAAAGCAGTGTCTGCATGGAGGGCAGGTTAACCATCAGCATGGGAGCTACAACTCGGGATTTACGGCTTAGCTGGGATGATGTGTGCAGCTTTGCTTGTCACTGGTGTCTCCCTAGCACCCACCAATTTGCATCACTGTGATGAGTGGTCTTCAGGCTGCCACAAGTAATGGTGGTCATGATGTGAAGGTGGATGGGCTGGGTGAAGACCTGCCATGCTGTACTGTCTCAGTGTCTCCTGAAGGCCCCTGAGATAAAAGGAGACTTGGGATGGCTGGATTCATGGGTCTGTTTAGCCCCAACACAAGCATGAAAGAGATTCTGCTAGGGAATGAGTCTGTCCATGGGATATGTGTTTCCCGTCACTTCCTTTCCTTGAAGTTAAGTGAAAGCTCTTCTGGTTTCTGCCATTCATCTGTTTGAAGGAAGGATGCTCAAATGCTGTCTAATCCCAGATCTAGCCAGGGACACAGAGTAGATTCCTATTCTGCCTTTAGAGGAAAATTCCAACTTTGCCCTCTTTCAGGATCATCAGAAGCAGAGATACTTTGAGGTAACAGCTTTAAGGACTTTCCAGATCTTTGCTGTGGTTAATGGCCTTTCCTCTACAGCTTATTTTATTTCTCATTTCCTTTGAGCTGATGTCACACGTTTCCTCTTCTCTAGTGACTCTGCAGTCATGCTGCAGTTGCTCCCATTCTGGTGTCCTGTTCTTGAGAGCTGCCTGCATGGAGACCTTCCAGCCCCAGGTCAGAGAAAATAACACTTGGAAGAAGACCGAGCATCCTCAGTAAAACACGCATCACTGCTCTACTAAAGCTGAAGATGGACGTATCGTGCTGAATCCTTTAGACTGTGGTAAGCAGAAAATATACTTTACTAGCATTATTCCTCTTGGAATATACTTTTGCTGATGGCACAGCTTGTGTTAGCGTGGTCTTTGCACCTTGCAACCATGAGCCAGTAAATCCTTATTGGGAGAGCATGGCCCATGGCAGAGAGTACAGACTGGGAGCAGAGTCCACAGTTGCCCCGACCATGCTCTGCTGCACAGCTGGTTACTTCCAGCTCTAGTTCTGCATACAGTGAAGTTGATGATATAAACCACTTGGGCTTATCAACTGGTGTGCTAGTGTACAAGGTAGTGGCCTGGGTTAGAATTGCCAGGGATTTTGGTAATGCAGTGTAGCCTGCTGCAGCAGGGAACCAGACCCACACCGCCAGCCTGCACCCTGACCACTGTGCCTGTTCTCCTTTCTGCTGGCACAGAAAACATCTACGTGTTTTATAAAAAGGGTAACTGCTTCATCAGGAGAGGCTGACTGAGATCACCCGTATGGCACTCCAGAGTCTAGGGCTCAGGACATCTCACAAGGATATGGGAGATGTGAACTCGAGTTCCTCAGGCTGAAGACGGAAGAGGCTATTGAGTAAATTTAGTGGGGAATGGTGCCATGCTCTCTTCAAGATGTGTTTTGTAGAGTATCCAGCTTGACAAGAAGGGAAAAACAGCTCTCTTGTGATTCCCTGAAGGACCTTGGCATTGGCACTGCACAGCCTACTAATGCAAAGACAGATGAGCTCTACCAAGTGCTGTTGGGGCCAGAGATGGCATTGCCAACTCCCACAGCCCACCTTTGCCAGAGATTTCTAGCAGGCTTAATGTAGAGCATGTCCTTGCATTCATCTTTCCAGGTCAGAGCGCAGCTCCTTAGCTCAAACCCATCTTCTGTTCAGGGCTTCACAATGGAGGGGGACGTGCATGTTTGTTCTCCCTTCCACCCCATCTGCTAAATCTGACAGCTGATGGGCAGGCCTGGAGACCCCACCAGTAAAGTTCACCAGAGCTCTTGGGCAAAGTTTGGAGGCTGCCATGCCCACATACAGCACCAGAAATGGAGGGGTAGATGGACAGTGCCCCACAGCACAGCCTAAAGAGACTTTGTGAGTAACAGTTACGCCTATGCATTGGATGTGGGCACTTCTCTCCTCCTCATGAATTCTGCTGGTGGGATGCATCACCTTTTTTTTTCCCCCCGCTCTTAGCATATTCAGGTCTGGTGCTACAATGATAGAGCACCTTTCATTGCAAAAATTCCAGCCCCAGGCACCAGAACTATTTGCTGAAGTTGGCAGATAGTCAAAACAGTAGGTTTATGATGCAGATTTGAAAAAAAATTAAGTTCTCTAATGATTTTAGGTAATTAGGACTTTTTCTTATTCTAACATCAGAATAGCGTATCAAACACAAAGCTCCCCACTAGTTTCTCTTGCCCCTGCACAGCCTCACTCCTTCCCTCAATGTCTGCATCTGCTAGGTGCCCTCCTAAGCTGAGAGATGCAACCCCTTCCAACTGGCGTATGTCCGTACCAGAGACGGTCCGTCAGTGGGTGGGACAGCTAGGCTTAGACATGGACATTTATTTAAGGACATATTGTGACAATTACCACTTTACATACATAGTTGAGGGTGTGGAAACAGATCCATGAGATGACCAGTAGGCCTTGTCTTTGGTTCTGCATGAATCAAAGGTAGAAGAGGGAGCAGAGTGTGGGCCCCTGTCTGCTCTGGGACCTCTCCGCAGGGCAGCAGGGAGTAACACGTTACTTCTCAGGGATGTGCCAGACCTCTGTGGCCAGACCCTGAGGTGTCATAGCCCAGACCATACTCACCCCCTGGCTACTGACATCTGAATCAGTTACTACCCTTTAGAGATCTGTGGGTTCTCAGCAAGGTGGCAGAAATCAAGGTGAACAAGCTACTTGTTAATTCACATGGAACATGGCTGAAAGATTGAGTTTAAAGACACTCAAACCCCAGTGCTGCCCAGCATGCAGCAGCCTGTGAAGGTCCAAGGACAAGTTGTGGATATCTGTAGATGTCATGTCCTTAGGGGATCTGTGAGGGGTGAGGAGGGACAGGCTCAGGAACATGACTATTGCCTTCCTCTCCTAACAACTGGAAAGAAGTATCAAGGGGTTTGCAGAGTTTTCTGAAGAAAAGGAGAGCTTTCTTGGGCTAGACCTGACTTCCACATTTGCAGAGGAAAATTGCAGATGTGCAAATGTGTAAATGAGGAAGTAACAGCACCCGGGCACAAAGACAGACTCAGCCCAGTGAGGTCCTGCCACTGTACGCTGCTGGGGAAGATCCAGAAAGCTTTGAGGCAGGAGGGCGCCTTCTCAGGAGGCAGCAAGTCTTTGGGGGAAAATGCTTGTCTTCCATGGGGCTGGCAGGGCTGAGTCAAGCACATGACAATGTTCAGCACCCCGCATTCCCATCATAACTCACACAAGAAGTTTAGGCTTTGTGACTGGTGCTATAGTTTACTCGCTCTCAAGAAAAACCACCACGTTCTGCAAATTAGGTTAAAAGCCCAACAAGTTTACCATCAGCGAGCAACCTAGCATCCTTGCCGGTGGCTCTCAAACTGCTTTACATGCATTAGTCAGTTATCTTCCCATGAAGGAAGAGGCAGAGAAAAACAAGCAGACCTGCAGCATTTTGTCATGGATTGGTGAGTGCCTGCCCAGTGTCCAACAGGGAGTTGGTGCTAGAGCCAAGAACAGGCGTGTATGTCCTCTGGATGGTAAAAGCAGCAGGTTAAAGTATACAAGGGATTAGACCGAATCCATGTAAATCTGAGACAAGAACATATACAGTGTTGATGATGCAGGAATTTGGTATGTCCGAACTGTATGCAAGATTTGAAGAAATACTAGCTGAGGTGGGAACTGATAATATTAAAAACCTGAATGCATCTCCTTAGGGACAGTGTTTGTCAGCAGCCTCACCAGCGACACAGGAAAGTACAGAATTGCTGCTGCTGACCACTTGCATTTGACGCAGAAATGGTAGCGGGGGGCGGGCGTGGAAAAGGGAGCCAGATTGGTTTGATGACAACTTGAATTCAAAATGATGGCATGATAGACAACAGCCAGGATTTTTACAGAGATAAACTGTAGTTAAAAATCAACAATGTACCACAAAACATTGCCCTTTAGGATTAGTGACTCATCTTTTACATCATTCACTGAGTAAAAAAATTGAGAGGTCTGGTAGCCTATGAAGTGAATGTGAAATCTTACGGTGCCTGCAACTAAGAAAACAAACACAGTCTTTACAAGCGTAAGCAGGAAAACATAAGAAAACAAGTAGAGGGCAACTCTGGAAATGGCACTAGTGAGACATTTCTACCAGATACTGTTTCATTTCTTGATTTTCTAGCTTAAAATAAATGTAGGCAAGTTAGAAAGCATTAGGAACCAGAGGGAATAAAAGAGACCCAGAAAACCTGTTTGCTTATAGTAAAAGATTAAGAAGCTTCAGACAGAGTAACAGATTTTATCTAAGAACCCTTATGCAGAAAAGTGTTTAGAGATCCGTCATCTGAGATCTGCACTGCAGCAAACAACACTGGATGAAGACACAAAGGCTAGTGTGGTGTGGAAATGGGATCAGAGATGACCAAGGGGACAGGGCAGGTGCCTGTGGCTGGAGTCAAGGCATGAAGCAGAACTCCTGTGGTCACAGACAGCTGAAAATGAAAGGTTTCGGCTTAGCAATGGCACCATACCAATCAGCTAATTTTATGCTTTATATTTTTAGGTAAGAAGAAAAGCTACGGCAGGAAATTTCGCTTCAGACGTGCCTACTCAGCACCACAATGTCTGGAAAGGGTAAAGGTGGTGCTGAAGGTAGTGCTGATTCCTACATTTCATGCCACATAGACTCTGAGTTTCGCTACAACCTCTTTACTGTTTTCTACAGCATCATTTTCATTCTGGGCTTTATTGCCAACTGCTATGTGCTCTGGATTTTCAGCCGTATTTACCCCACCAAGAAACTCAATGAAATCAAGATATTCATGGTGAACCTGACAGTAGCTGACCTGCTCTTCTTAGTCACGATGCCAATGTGGATTGTTTACTATCACCACCATGGAGACTGGATCATGCCTGAATTCCTCTGTAATGTGGCTGGCTGTTTATTTTTTGTTAACACCTACTCTTCTGTTGCCTTTCTGATGGTCATTACGTACAACCGTTACCAAGCTGTGACTAATCCCATTAAAGCTGCTCAGTTTACCACCCAGAGAAGGGGTATCTACTTATCAGCAGCTATCTGGATCATAATAGCAGGCAGCTCTTTGTATTACCTTTTTGACAAGAATACTAATCGGGAGGAGATCGACTCGAAGAATTTCACACGGTGCTTTGAGCGCTATAGCAATTCTAGCAATGTTTCAGCTGTTCTCGCCATTCACGTCATCATTTGCATCCTCTTCTATATCATTTTCCTTTTTATACTAGGCTGGAACATCATCATTATCAGGACCCTGTTCTCCAAATCAGTACAGCCACGGAAGAGTGCTCACGTCAAGCAAAGGGCGCTCTGGATGGTTTGCACAGTGCTGGCTGTTTTCGTCATAAGCTTTGTACCTCATCACATAGTGCACCTGCCCTGGACCTTGACTGTTCTGGAGCAGTGGAAGAAGGAAAACTGTCAGTTGCGACAACAACTCAACGATGCTCACCAGGTGACTTTGTGCCTCTTGAGTACAAACTGTGTGCTGGACCCTATCATCTACTGCTTCCTCACCAAGAAATTCCAGAAGCACCTTTCAGAAAACCTGAAAAGCATGAAAGGGAGTCGCAAGTGCTCCAGGCAAACCACAGACACAGTGATTGAGGGCACCATTCACCAAGAGGAAGCCATTAGGATCTAGTTCAGCCCTGTTCTGATTGCAGATGGAGATGTGTGAATTAGTCACTCATCTTTTCTCAAGAAGAGGCACCAAGGGACACAACAGAGGACCAGGGTATTACATTTCCTTTTCTCCATTAGACAGAAGAATGGACACTCATTTCTTCTATCACATGCAACTGGCAGAACTGGAACTCGGGTTCTGTCTGGGCTGATGTTCTTATGGGCACTGAGAACAGCTCAAATGATCTGCTTTTACGTGAAAGAAATCTATCGAGTCTCTGCAGTGAGCAGCTAGAAGCTAAGTGCACTGCAATTATCCACCGTGTCAGCCCAGATAGCACCGTCCCTGGTCCTTTGCCTGCCCAGCTCCCACAAAGAAGCCAGTATCAGAGCTGCAAGAGACTTGGAAGAACAGACTGAGCTGCTAGTAGCATCAAGTGACTTTTCTAAGCAGCTTGCTTGGTTCTGTGAAGAGAGTCTGAGCTGAAGAAACTCTTGAGTGGCTACCAGGGATGTAGTCCAAGGAGTTCCTCAAATGCCATCAAAGAAGCGATCTGCACCTCTGATCCTTTCTTACCTACTCGCATGGTTTGCTGGGGTCCATACTTGACAGATGTCTGGGCGTAGCTACCATGAACTTTTGCCTTTGCTCCCAGCTCCTTAGTCAGTCAAGTAACTGGACTAGTAGGCAAGAAAAGGAAGAGAAATTGGCAGTGCCTCAGCCCCGAGATCAGCATTATGTCCAAAGCAGACTATCGTCTGCCCTGGCTTCTTGTACGATAGCAGAACTGGCAAACCAGTGGCCTCTTGAAATCAAATTTTTGGCTGACTGCACATGTCTGTGGAAATCCAATCTTACGTTGGAGGCTCCAGACAACAGAAGATTATTGTCAGCATGGGCATTACGATAAGAAGAAAAAAAGCTTGAAATGCTTCAGTATCTTTGTTCTTATTTATTTAAATTAGGGTTGTAGCAAGCAACTGTAGATTATTCCTTCCCCCAACCTTTCTATTTCTGCTATGAAGAAATGAAGCTGACTAGTTCTTGATATCCTACCACAAGTGAAGTATTAGGTCAGGTCGTGGCCACTTTCTGAGTAAACCAGTGCTGCACAGTGATACAGTACACTTGACAGACATGTAATTCACACGCTCCGACAAGACTGGAGATTCCTCACTCAGGGCTGGCTGCAGTCAGTTGGAGCCCAGGGCAAAGTGGTTTGCCAGGGGTGCCGAGTTCCGTTGTCAATCATGAGACACTTCAGGTTCCTTTTCTGATCCAAATTGCTCAATCCAGCACAGGAAATTGGGCAGGGCAGGGAACTTACTTGTTTTCACAGCAGTTTTTGGTTCCCTAAATTACATAGGAGAGTCTGGCTGATGACAGGAAAAGTGTATATCTGACCTGTGACACTGATTAGTCATATGCAAGGACAGCAGCCTTCCTACACCCACCAGAGAATGTGAAAGACAAGCTCAAGTCTTTCCAAAGATACGACCAACATTTGTATCAGACTTTGCCTATATTCAGTGGAGATACAGGTCCTTCAGATATATCTCCTGAAGATCCTCAGCTTTTATGTTTACTTGTGCAAATGAGCAAAAGAACTACAACATCTCTTTTTCTAATGCCATGTACTCCAGGCTCAGTGCCAGGCAGAGGAAAGACTCTGATCACAATGTGAATGCCATCTCCCTCCTGGTCCTGGACTCAGCTCCAGTAATGGCCACCCAGAAAAAACACCTGCTGGCACCTCTTAGCAGAGAGCTAATTCCCTGACTATGTCCCTCAGCCACATTCAAAGCTTTGCCCTGAATCTGCAGTCATCCAAGTCACAGCACACAGCAAGGGGGGCAATTTCTGTAATTTAAAAGCCTAAATCCTGCTGGCTGGAGGAATCTGCCTCTGTATTTCTGCCCTCCCCAGATGGCATGTTCTGGCTGAGGAGCTTTTGCAGCTGGGAGACAGTGTGCAGCTTTCCTCTTTTCCGTTTGCCACCCGATGCAATAGCAGAGCTCTCTTGCTTCACAGCCCCTAAAGCACTGAACAGATGGAGTTTGCCAAGTCTTAGAGGAAATGGAAAGGGATTTTACGTGGAGATCTGGTAAATGCTGATCTTCTATTGATTCCTGGAAAGCTTGCAACAGAGTTTACAGTTTAGGCTACTTAAGGTGGGTAAATAACATGTTTTACTCCACAGAAAACAGCTGTAAGGCCAGTGTGGGCTCAGAGAACAAATGTAAACTTGCATCTAAGGAAAAGGGTAAGTGAAGGAAAAAGCCCTGAGGACACTTTGGGAGGACAGGTTGCAGTAATTAAGTCAGTAACAATGCATTTCTAAAAACCAGTCTGAGCTTCTACTTCTGTTCCTGGAACTACCTTCTCGGTTTTACAGCAATGTTGCGTTACTCTGCTTTGCTTTGCAATAAAATGGATCCTCAAAAGTTCTTATAAATAAAGCATGTTCCCCAAGTGTTACGTCTTTAACTTCTCCCACCTTCTCATCTTTCTGTATTTATACTCAAGAGGAAAGGGTCGGTGCCACGCTGACACAGCTTGAATTTGATGTGGGTTTTTTTTTTCAAATCACCACGTGAACTCTTGGGAGAGGTGAAGTTAAAGGCTCAGCAAGTTTTGACTGCCAAAAGAGAAGGGGAAAGAAATCATTTCAGAAAGGAAACAACTTCTGAAAAATCTGCTAGAGATCCCCAAAACCCAACCAGACAAAAACCCCCAAACTCTCTGACTTGCACACACGGGAAATTTCCTATAGACACCCCATCATGCGGCTTTGACACTCCGGCTAAGAAGTGACAAACTATTTTAAATAACTTGCATTGCAACACCTACAGCAATAAGACAGCAAACTAGAAAGACGACCCTATAAACGCAACAAAGACCAAACTCAGAAGCAAGGCAGCAGCGGCGACGCCCA
>NW_009624306.1:494-2187 GCF_000690535.1 Cariama cristata | reverse complement strand
GGCGAGGGGCTCCCGGCGCTCCCTGCCCAAGCAGGCAAAGGCGACCGCAGCCTGCGGTAAGAAAGGGGCTACGAAGGGTTGAGCAGGGCCAGCGCTTGGCCGTCACACCGAAGAGCTGTGACACACGGGATAGGGACCTGTGAGAGGATTCTCAGCCTTGTCAAATAACCAAAGCTTAACCATGGCATTTAGTTTTCCCAAAAAAGTTAATCCTAAAATAGACGTTCACAAGTGTAGAAACTTCTCCTCTGAAGGGAGAGCAAGAAGGACGAGATAACGTACTGTCTGCAAATGCAACAACTGCTAATTTAAACGAGTTTTACATTCACTACGAGGACAAGCTGGCCAAGGCCCTAGCCACCGATGAACAGAGAACAGGGAACAAAACACTCCTGAGCCGACCAGAAACACTGCGGGAAGGCGACGGGCCAGGTCACACAGCTCTGCTGACTACGATCAACAGCCTTCGGGGGTTTTGTCCTCCATAAGCAGCAGAGAGGAACACATCACCCCTTCCACCCTTCAGATATTAACAACTCAGAGTTACTGTGGTCACAATGCAGCGCTGGGGACGTGCAGCCGCGACCCATGGAGGTCAGAGCTCGACGAGACCCGGCGACAGCTCAGCTACGCCCAGAAACAAGCCTTACTGTAACGGGGCTTTAGTGGCCCATGGCTCCCAGCGCATCTCTGTGGCTCTGGGGAGGTTTGGCCCGCTGTGCCGGAACAGATGGAGCTGGACAGGGCAGGAACCTGCAGCAGCCACAGCTGCAGGGGCTACAACACCGTGTACAAGTGACGCAGACAGCAGCACCGGTAGGAACCGGCACCTTGTGTTGGCAAATGCGTAACCACACTGCAGGGATCAGCAGTAATCCCGTGGCAGGCGCCAAGCAGTAGAAATCAGGCGATCCAGGGAGGGATGGCCAGGAGCTGTGCCCTCAGTTGTCTGGACGTGGGGCAGCACGTGCAACAACAACCTCCAAACTAACAGAAAACACCTTGAAGAGGTTCAAGTGAACGATGCCTCTGGCTGTTTGTTGCACCCAGGTACAACTGCTGGGAAGTGAAACCGGGAGTCAGGGGTTAGACGCCTTCCCCAAGGGGTTTACTTCTCTCCCAGGGGGCTGTAGCAGAGGCATCTTGTACTGAAGCGTTAACAGACAGATGGTACCAACCTCCACCTTGGAAACAAACAGATCTTTGACAGCAGGTTGGTGGTTTTGTGGTATGTTATGGAGGAGCAGGAACCTCACACTGATCTGAAGCAGCCGGGTGAAGGATGAGGCAGAGCACAGACGTGCTGCCCGGCCGTCACTCGCCCCTGGGAAGGAGAGGTTTGTGCCGAGCTGATGGACCAACAACCTCAGCCAGGGACCCGGCCAGCCTGACGGGGTGAAACACCCTGGCATTGCCACAGCACCCAGAGAGAAGCTGAGAGACTGGAAGACTGACAGGCCCAGTGAGCACCTTAGAGAATAAAAACCTTTTAACTGGGGACTGAGAGTGAACTGCCAGTCGTACACCACTGGTGTGACGGGTTTACGGGGCAGTCCCCAAAACCTACGGCTGTGTTAATAGCTGTGAGGAGAACCCAGCTTTATCATCCTGCGCATAAAGCGCCAGGTACCGCAGGAGCAGCGCCGCCAGCCAAGACCGGAGGGTTACGGGCCTGGGTATCCTGAGAACTGCA
>NW_009624306.1:0-463 GCF_000690535.1 Cariama cristata | reverse complement strand
AAAAGCCCCAGTAACCGCAGGAGCGGCGCGCCCAGCCAAGACCGGAGGGTTACATGCCTGGGTATCCTGAGAACTGCAGCAGACTCAGCCAGGAGGGACTGCAGGGACCTCAGCGGTCACCCAGAGAGACCCCAGTGTCCTCGGACGCCACCCTGACGGAGCCACAAGCCAGAGGCCCTGCAGGACCTGCGGACCCAGCACCCATGGAGGAGACAGGGCTGCCCAAGGGCCCGCGGGGCCAGCGAGGGGGGACCCGGGGGAACGGGAGTGCAGACATGGCGGGCACGGCCAGCGCTGCCCAGGAGACGCCGTGAGGGGGGGAGGTGGGCACCCGGGGCGGGGGGCTGGGAGTGCGCTTCAGGGAAAGCACGCCAGGTCCATCAGCAACGACGTCCAAAGCTGAGATTGCTCAGTGACAGTGTGAGAAATGCCAAGTTTGGGACCAACAGGGAAGAGTACTGGG
>NW_009624305.1:729-2268 GCF_000690535.1 Cariama cristata | reverse complement strand
GGAGGCATCGCGGTGCCGGTGCCTTGGGTTCCTTGCGTTGCGTTGCTGCACCGCGGGGCTCAGCTGCCCGCTCCCCCTCGTGCCTGTCTTGCTCTGAGATCCGTGGGTCCTGTGGTGCGGGCAGGATGGGGCTGTGCTCCCCCCCGGTAATCGGGGCTTGACTTCTGCTTTGAGCAAACGGTGCTGTTTGGGATGAGACCACCGTTTCATGAGCACGGTCCCTCCTCTGCCGGGTGTCCTCCGCAGGCAGCCGGTGGGCGGCTTTGTCACGCTGCCTCTCCTCTCTCCCAGCAGGTTTGGCACATGGAGGAATCCAGAATCTCAGCTTCAAGAAGAGTGCACATGACTTTGTACGGAGCTTTTCCTGATAGTCCACTACACTCATTGTATAACCTTACACCTTGATTGAATGCCTTTGGTCACTAAGCTTTGCGTCTGACTCTTCCTCCTTGTATCGTGTTTTTATGTCTTTTTAAACTATACGCCGTAAACCTCAACTCTTTTTGGGTCAAGTTCTTAATCTTATTTTTGTTCCAGGTGTAGACTATGTTTTACCAGTAGCACGCAGATGGGCTGACCTTAGATAGGAGTCATTTGAACAAAAGGAAACCTGTTAGTTACTCGTTTTGGTGCAGATCTCTACGATGTTTTCAAACCAGAAATTGCTGCTGCTGCAAAAGCCATAGCAGAGTGAGGCTGTCGAGGCTGAATGGATGCGGAGAGCAAAGTAGCGCTAGGATTGTGTGTAGGTACCCTGCCTGGAACCGGGGCGGCCGGGGAGCAGCGTGTCCCTTCCCTGCTCCCCGGGGCGGGCGCAGCATCGCTGCGGGCACCGTGGGTTTGCTCCCGGGAAGGGGGGCTGCTCTGCCCCTGCTTCACTCTGCCATCTCACGGTGGACCTTCCTTCCCCGCCCGCCCCCCTTATGGAGATGGGTTTCCATCAGAGCCCCACCACACCCTGAGAATTCAGTAGCTTACATTGAGCTTTCTTTAAAGAAAAAAGAAAACAGCAGACGAACGGAAGGTGCTGTCTACAGGGGAGGTGGCAGGGCTGGTGAGGAGTCAGCTCAAAGAAAATGTTTCCCCTCTCTCGCCCCTGGGAAGGAAGCGTCAGACCCCAGTTGTCCCCGGTCTGAGCACACCTGACCGTTCTCTCCTAACACCTGATGCTGGTCATCGCCACTTGTCTGATCTCATACGACGCATAGCTTCCCCGCTGCTGTCCTATCTGCCCCCTCCCTCCGCCCTGCCTAGTGATTTGGTAAGAGAAATTGCCGCCGTTCACTTCCTTCTCCACCGCATAAAGGTATCAAGTTTTATTATTGCAATAAAAACGCTTTATGCTGGCTTTTCTCAACCCTGTGTCTTGGAGGTTTTTCCCTCGCCTGTCTGTCGCTCAGCACAGTGGTCCCGTGCCAGCTCGTGGGGTGCCGTGGGTGCCGTGCCGGGCTCACGGGGTGCTGCGGGTGCCGTGCCGGGGTTGCGCCGTGCTGTGCCCGCCGGAAGGACCGGCCCCCGGCCGTGCGCGGCTGGTTTTGG
>NW_009624305.1:0-280 GCF_000690535.1 Cariama cristata | reverse complement strand
TTTGCCGGTGGCAGCTGGTGAACGTTGTGTGGCTCATGGCGTGGGTGCTGCCCGGGCACCGCTGTGTGCCAGCACCCCGCTCCCCCGCAAACGGCCTTTGCTCCATTTGCCACGATCGATAACGCGGCCGTGATCGATAACGCAGCAAGTCCCAGCTCCCCAGCGGGTTTGTTGGGAGCAAAGTTTGGTTTTTTATCGGGAGGCTGGGGAAGGCGCTGGGGGGAGCAGCGGCCGTGGGGCAGGAGCAGCTCTGATTCCTCGGCTGGCGTTGGCGACACCC
>NW_009624304.1:9147-17581 GCF_000690535.1 Cariama cristata | reverse complement strand
TTAAAAATTATTATATAATTTTGAAAATTCTGAAATCCTTGTAAAAGTGTTATAGACATTACCATTCTTGGCACAGTAAAAATTAAAACCAGTAGTTATTGAACATAAAGCATATTTTACCACATCTGACCTTAGCTATGACTACAAATTCTCATTATTCTTTCACCAATAATTTCAAATGTTAGCCCAAGGCAGGTAAAACCTTTTCAGCATTCTCCCTGTATTAACCACAGCAAGACATGTGAGTTTTAGTACCTAGGTCCTTTTATGTGCCTTTCCTTGAGGTGAAACTGTTAGCTATGAAAGGGCTGTGGTACTTCACCCCTTCTTTCCAATGTCCTTCATGCAATCCCAACTGGTATCCAAGCACAGCAAATGTTTATGCACAGAGCTGAAACAAATCAGCACTGATGCCACCACTGAGAACTAAGTGACCTTTGGCAGAGAAGCCCTGCTTCCAAGGTCCAGCAGGCAATGAGGATTAATTTTATGGTCTGGACAGAGTCCTAAATTCCAAGCATAGAAATTGGATGTTTGTAAAAAGCTATTTACAGTTGCAGTTCTATTATTTTTATTGGTCCTCAAGGACTCACAAACAATGCTGCACATTTTGGTCACCATCTCCTAACTCATTGTGTATTCACTGTCTCCATAAATAGATGTTGCTTTTTGAACAGCATCCTCTGTATCTCTCTTTCAAAGCAAGGAGCCATTGGGCTAGGAATTGCAAAGGCTGAGAGTAAAAGAAGAGACAGTTTTCTTAGCTCCCACATGGAGTGGCTATATCTGTGTCACTAGAGGAAAAAAAAAAAAAAAGTTGGGAACTACAGGAACAACCACAGCATTTTTATTGACACTTAGGTATTTGCAGAACGTCCAAAACAGGAAAGTCCTATCAGAACGTAGAGGACAACATATCCTGATGAAATCTTTTCATGCTGTTGCAATCAAAGCCTTTCCCCACTGCCCTCTAGTACCTGAATACCACAGATCTGCTATCAAGTACATTTTATCTTAGCATGTAGTTTTCGTCCAATGTACAAGGCCCAGGCAAATCTCTATGGGCAACTCATTTTAGACATAAAAGGTGTGTTGGTGTACAAGGTATGAATCATGTTTCCTGTATGCCCAGCCTAAGGGCTGCAGAGTAAGGGCCTGCAGAGGCACAAGTTATTCAGAAGTCATGGCTGCAGTTGACATTGTAAACATCAGCTCTGCCAGGCACCATTTTCCTATCATCCAGTTTTTATCTTTCTGTGAATCTGTAAAATATTGCAAATACTCAATACAGGCAGTACAGATTTATCGAGTATGAAGCTGGGAAACTTCATATACCAGGAATGCCTTGGCTCCACTGCATTTCAAGCAGCAAATTTGGTCCATGTTCTGCTCTTTGAAACACTTCTCATGAACCAGCGTCACAAAATGACTAATAGATATGTCTTATTGTAATAATGTTAACTAAAGGTTAAAGCAAAAACGGACAAGGACTACAGCAAGCACCTGCAGAGAAGTAACAGATTAAATTATAAAGTGAATTCAAAAGGTATTTTTTTTCACACTTTCCAATGAAATGGCTGGGGACACTAAGCAAGAACCAGGAGGGGGAAAGGGGTTATTACATATTCCAGTCCAAACTTGTGTCATCATTACACTGATGGTATCAGTATAATATTTTCTCCAAAAATTACAGAAGTGAAAGGAAAGAAACCTGATGGGAAGAGGCAAGATCCTCAGTCAGTAGTGTTTGAGAGGAGCAGATATATAATCCCATAGTCAATTATTAACCAAGGTCAATATTTATGGCACAGGGAACCATTTTAAGTGTACATTATTTATGTAGAGACTTGTAATGAGCACTTCATGCTCGGATAGAGAGTGTATATACTGGGATAATTTTAATAAGAAAGCTGCCTGTCATAGGAAACAGGATATATCTACTTGGAAATCGTCTATGTGCCTGTCTGTCTCTCACTCTTGCTCCAACTGAGTTAATATTTTCCATCATTACAATTCATTATCAGAAATATCTTTCAGCTGGAAGTTGGCAAGAATGGAATGAGAGATTTTAGACTTTGGTTTTGAAGCTCCTATTTATGCAAACAGAATCCAGACCGTGGATTTTTCTTGGAAAATGGTAATGTAACCTAAATTATGTGAGGAAGTCCAGCTACCCATTCCACATATCCAAATAGACAGAGGCCACTGCTGAGAGCATTTTCATTCCTCGACTTGATGTAGTTTCTGAATTACAATTCCATTTGCCTCGTGAATCCTTCCTCCTCCCAGAGTATGTATTAGGGATAAGCATGTGATAAAAACTCTTGAACTAGGAAATGACAGCTTTGCTGTGACAACTGCTGAAGAAACAAGTGGCTGGGTTATATGGCTGTAACATATAAACCTTTGCATTTGGGATTTCCACACATTCATACAGCGTCAGTCATTCACTGAGAGCCAACTCTTTATGCCGTTACTTTTACACACACAGAAGAGTATCATAGTATGCTGAGTCAGGTTTTGAAGGAATTTAGGCACATAAAGATGCTGAATGGCTTCTAATAGGATTTCCAGATATGCCTAAGCACACAACTTCTGAAGGGCGCCTCTGAAAATCCTGTAAAGGAGCTATGTGCACCTTAAAGTGCTTGAAAATCTTATAATTGAAAGCAAGTAGATTTCTTGCACTCTTCCCTATGATTTTCAACAGGGGCTGGAGAGCTATAAGTGTTCTGGACTCTTTAGTGGTTGTGTTCCTTTGAAAATCCCAGCCTAAGACCTTATCCAGTGCCAGCAACATCAAAGAGAGGAAGCTCAGCAAAGTGATTTGGAATTTGGTACTAACAAGCACTCTAAATCAATCCAAAACATGTCTCATGCTGGGTGATGTCTGCTATTGATCAAAGGGACAGGACAAGTCAAGTCAAGGAAACATGATTGGGAAAATAATAAAACAGTACCAATGAATGTTTCAAGGTTTTTCTTAGCTTGAATGGCTACACTAAAGTACACTGCTGGCCAAGAGGTGATCATCTGTGGGATACTCCCTAGACAAAGAGGAGACAGCGTACATTAGAGGAACAGTAAAAATGAATTTTACTCCTCACGACCCTCTGTTCAAGCTACAGTTTATTTATGTTCTTCTTAACATTAAGACTATACCCAGCCAACTCCTTTTTGACAGATAATACATTGCTTAAATAGCACAGTAGATGGGTACTTTTTAAGGACCTGGCAAAGCAGTTGGTCTCTCTGTGAAAAAGCTATGGGAGATACTGTCAGCTCACAGACCTGCTGATGGAGTTAGATGGAATTATAGTCAGAAAAAGGCAGAGAGGTTGGACCTGCTTCCTGGATAGGGCTCTTCTGAAAAAGGGCATCTACAGGCACATTCATCTTACCCAGAGGAACCTTTTCCCCTAGGGTGACTGAAGGCACCTTCTGTCCCAAAGGAAGGTGGACTATTGTTCTTGCTTGCTGGGTAGAGTTGTATTGTTTCTTCTGTTTCTGTTGGAACTAAAAATCTGGTTGAGAAACATCTTACTGGCACAATTTCTGAAGGCCACCCACATATCCCTGTAACTTAAGTCTCTTAACATAGAGGTAACATGTCTCCCCAGGGAAGAGGAGGAAAGGATTATGTTGCAGAGTTACAAACATCTGCAGGGAAGGAAGCACATGAAGCATGTATGTGTTACAGAAGGAGCTCAGGAGAGAGGGAGAGAAAAGCTCTTTGTTGCCTGAAAGGAAGGATGTTCATGCTCCAGGGGCAGGTGAGGAAGAGGATGTGAGGTCATGACTGAGAAAGGTGAGGTGAACTAGGGCTGAATGACACCTGATATGAACTGGCAAAGGAAGGGAGGGGGCCCTGTGATGGTATGGTTCTTTCCTCACAAAGTGACCTGACTGCAAGCTGTCCTGGAGATACCACCCCTTGTAAATGGGCTTTGAGCTGAACAACATTACCGTGATCAAAAACTGCACAGGGAGATGTCGTGAGTTATGACAAACCAGCAACCCTCCTGCCTCACTTCAGTGCCTTCTCCTTGGAAGGATCTTGTAGCAGAACAGATCGGTTTGCATTCTTGCATTTTTATTTTTTGTAACATAAAGTAGTTAATGAATTAAAACATAGCAACCTTAAAGCTGATGCAAGCTACTCCATTGCAGCTGTAAGAAAAACTACACTGGTCCAGCTGGGCTGCTGCAAAATAACTCAAGACAGCTGGAGACATAGTTAAAGAAACATAGTCCTCCACAGCTGGGACTCCTAATGAAAAAATATCACATGACAATCTCAGAGAATTGCTACTACAGAGGAGAGAAACCCTGGAGACAAGGGAGAGATAGTCTTTGGGAGGTGCAAAATTCTCACAGTTAGCCAGAGAAAGTAGTTGTGTGTGCAGGAGAGCTAGCGCAGCCTGGCTTCCTATGGATTTGTGCCTGTGGTGAGATTCGTGGTTGTCTGATCTGAAACAGATGCCAAGTGAAGCTTTTATCAAAGCCAGGGAATTAAAAATCTCTGTCTCCCAGAAGGATTCTCTTCCGAGTCTTTCCCCTAGTGAAGGGATTAATAGTCTCTGTCTCTCTTCTACCTGCATGCCTGAGACTTGCAGGAATTTGCTACTGCTTTATGTGACTGAAATGAAAAGAGCCAGTGGGTTAAAAATGCATCAGATGATAGAGGAAGAATATACACACAGACAGAGCGTGATCCACTTTTTTAGGAAAATAGGATGAAAATACAGCTGATGGGGAACATGCCAACTATGTAACATATAACCTCCTTAGACCCTGAAGCGTCTTCCTGGTCTGTAAGTTTTTTTTGTTACATAAAGAGTGGGAGAGGAATGACAGAGTTGTGTAATAAGGGCACTGAGGGCTTAAAGCTGGCAAAAATGAACTCATTATTTTCAGCTACTCTAAAGAGCTCTGGATAAGAGCAATTCTGCAAGCTGCCTGCCTGATCTATATAACATGAGTTTCACTGACTTGCATCAGCCAGCCGCTGGCTCTTCTTATGCTAACTGGGCCAGCATTATTGTATTATATTTAATGGAGCTCCTTATGTCATTCCAGTCTTGCTTCCTTTTTCTGATCCATGTACTTTCCCTCCCTCCCATCACCTCTCCCTCATCTCAGCTGGAGTATGCATACGTGCTCCCCTTCCCCCTGTACCAGACACCACAGCAATTCAGTGCTTATGATTACAAATCATCTCATTAAAGCCAGACAGCCACTCAGCTGGATGCAAATTACTGACCTCCTCAATTTATGAATGTCAGACTTTTCAGGGTGGGAAGGGAGGGGCAAGCAGGGTGGAAAGCGTTCCATTAAGTGGTATCCATCAACTCTATCACATTTATAAGCTAATAAAAAGGCTAAAATGAAGTTCATTGGGACTGGCTGGATCTAGTAGTACCAGCTGGTTCTATGAAATATTAATAGAAACAAGACATGTCTCTGTGTTAGAGTCTGTTAGGTGAAAGGATGATACTGTTATTGATAAGTTACTACCCTGTCCATTCTTCTGAGTGGCATCTTCAATTTCCCTTCTGGCAATGTTAATCCTCCTATATACGTGACAAGACAAGGCTAAAGCACAGGAGATCCTATTACAGAAGAGTAAAGACCCAGATTTTACAGGGGATCAAAATGATAGCCTCGACTTGCAGGTGATACCTACTATTTTGAACCTTTTCCATCATCTATGAATTATGCTGCCTTCCTGTGATTCAAACACGTACCTTTGGCTTGAACTGGGAGAGGGAGATGTGTCAGGAAAGGTCTTGAGCCTGAACCCTGAGTCCTGGGGAAAAAAAAAAATGCAAACTGTGTTGAAGAGTTCAGACCACAAAAACACTGCTTAGCAGCATGGCAGAAGAGCTTGTCTCAGACTGTCTGGATGATGAAAGTTTTCCCGTTTTGGTGGCTGCTCAGTTCAGCAAGTTTTTAGACTTATTTTTAATTAGGAATAAATACATGTTAAAAAATCTGCTGCTTGCTGGGATATTTAGGCAACCTTGACATTCATAAATCAAGGCAATTATCACAGTGGATCCAGACAGATAAGAAACCAACAGAAAAGCCAAACAATAAACAGACCTGCACTAATCTCAAAGATCTGCAGATGGTCCTTTCAGGTTGCATAAGCATTGTACCATTAGAGGGAAGGAAAGTGTACCAAATGACGTCTGTCCTATGGCTGAGCAGACCATTTCCATCCATGTTAATATCAATTAAGCACTTCTCACCAATGCCGAGAAACATTTTCATCTAGCTTGGGCCAACCAGCTGGGCTGCTGGGGGTCTCTGTGTTTACTGGGAAGTACAACCATAAAAGAGAATGAAAACAACTAACGGAGGAGATCTCTTTGAGAAGCTGCGAGTAAGAGTTTCACAAAGACAGAAAGATACATCATAAAATTTCTGTTCTTCTACATGTCTCTCCTCCCAAGATAATGGCCAGTCACAAGCTTTTAGGAACAGAATAAATGCACTAGAACATATCCCTTGGCAGAGCAAGGCAGATGCAACGATAAATTAGCTGGCGGGTGGAAGACTACCTACTGTGCAGAGAACAGGTTGTCAAACAGATTCGTTTATGGCTGTAAGAGTGATCAGTTGGATTCTGAGTGGTTAGTGGAAATAATTGTATCACATATAAACAGCATGCTACTTACGAAGGACAGATATGCTGTTGACTAGACAGCAGAAGCATAACTTGTCATTCAGCAAACATGTACACAATAAATTTGAAGCTTAAAATCAAATCCTTTAAATTTTACTAAAAGAGTTCAGTTTAGAGCAGAGCTCAAGCATAAGCAATGTCAGTCAAAAAGGTAACAGTAGCAAAGAAAGGCTGGCACGCAGTTTATAGCGATATATTTATATTTTTGTCTCACCCAGAGGGGACAAGGGCCAAATGAGTCTTCAAAAATCAGTAGCTATTGCACACACAGACATCTATTTGCCAAGTGTCATGCCGCATAACTGCTTACAGCCAAAAAATATCCATTACTACAGTGAGCAGATGTAAGCAAGAATAACAGGAAAGGAGTGCTGCTTAAGAGAAGTTTTGCAGTGATATTCAAAATGATTCAAAATACAGGCAGGGAATCTCTCCAGGCAACAGTAAACCAACTGTATCTTCACAAAGCATTTATATTAGTCTCACTTTTTACTAGAATTGCTGGCGTTTTAAACCATCTTTCAGGAGCAGTTTGATGGAGTGGGTACCCCTGCAAAGATGAACACAGGCTTATCAAGAAATAAACACCCCTTGAGCTGGATGAAGAGTAGACAGCAGTTAACATGGCAATCTGCACTGTCTTATCACTGCATGGATTTTGGCCTGGCTTAGTGTGCTGGCCTTAAGGCAAACAGGTGGTTGCAACAGTTCTTCTGTCAGAAGTCAACTGGAGCTATTAAAGGTGGTGGGGGAATACTTTAGTGAAATACTTCTCTTCCACTGATCAGCATTTTCTCCTGCTTCAAAGAGGTGAGCTACAGCAGAAAAGAAATGGGTAGAGCAAGCAAGTCAACAACAGACACAAGGACTCATGATCTTCACTTGTGCTCCATAGCAGCAACCTGCCCAGGGGCAGCAGACTTTCGGGGTGCCATGGGCAGGTCTTTTTGCCAAATGTCCATGTGCAGGTCTGACGTCCCAGTTTGAGAAGAAGTAACAAACGGACAGGGAAGCATACAGCAGGTAGATCATAAATATTCTGGTGTTTGGTACTGATGGAACACCTGACTTTCCGTTTTTGGAGAAGAGAGAGGATCTATTTGTCTAGGTTAGGCACAGGAAACCTACAACCCTTTTTGGTCCTCAAAGTCTTTTAACTAACAAAAAAATTTTATGAAGTACTTTGAAAATCAGACACATCCAACAAAATCTCTGTGAAGAACTGTCAGCTTGAGACAGCTTGTGGAAGAGCTTGAAAAGATTCTCTCCTCTTCAGACTTCGCAAGCTAATTTCCAGGATGGAAAATTGAGGTTAAAAATAATACCAATAATCACAGGAATAAGAGCCTGTAGTCCAGCAAGTGTTTAGTCTCTGTTTTTTTTTCTCTCGAAGGACAGCCAAAAGAAGTCAGACTCTACCTAAGCTACTATCTGGCCCCATCAGCATGTGTGCTATATCCAGTGATTGTGTCAAGGAAAATCTATTAAACTGACAGTGACAAATACCCAAGTCTCCCCCTTCCAAGGAGATTATAGTCAGCCTTGCTTGTGCATGCTTTTGTCCCGGGAACTCCTGAGTCTTCTGCTACAGCTGCACAGCTTCAGCAAGATCTCCGGATAACTCCAATCCAGTTTGGTAATTGGTGATAATTAACAGCATTTCCCCAGTCCGAGGAGGGACTTGAACCTGAACCACTTACGTCCTGGGTGAGTCCTTCAGCCACTGACTACTGTACAAAGTGT
>NW_009624304.1:0-9116 GCF_000690535.1 Cariama cristata | reverse complement strand
GGAAAGAAGGTTGTGAAGTGACAATGAGAAATTGGTCACCATTTCAGAGGAAACAAGTGAGACCTGTTGGGTTCTCAAAAAAATGATTGTAAGCATGTACCTTTGTGGACAGAGTCCCAGCTCTGGATCTGGAGTGAGGATTCTGGAGACATGTATCTTGCCCCTGCCCACCCAGGCCCTGCATTTCTCTCCTCGTTGTCTGTCAGCTACGTACTACTCAGCTACTCCGTGCTTAGCGTACAACCCACTTTGAATCCCACTCTAAGCACATAATCTCCCTGTAAGCTGTGTAGTGAGCCACAGTATTTGCTTAATGGTACTACACTGGGCAGACAAGATGGTTACCAGACCTAGTCCTCAGCAGACTACTAAAAGTAATCTCGAATGAAAAAGAAAATTGAGCTATGTCCTACATAGATCAAGAACTTGAACCACTGCATGCCTGTTTTTATAGATGAACATGAACATATGTATGCATATTTTTATATGTTACAAAATCAGTATTTCCATTTCAGGGGTGAAGTCTCACAGGTTATTTTCTCTCCTATTTGTAATCTTTCTGTTTTAACTCTTCTTCAACAAATGCTGCTAGGTATGAGTGTGCATTCCCCCCAAGTGCTGCCCCATTAAAAGATGTGCTGCCTGATTGAATAACTTTGCAGAAGGAGAAAAATTTCATAAAATCACATAGTGCTCACTTTGGGCCAAATTTTTTGGTGCTTTATCAGTCATTTACTATTCATTACCAAGGCAATTCTCCCACTGAAGCCAGTGAGCTAGAAAAGAACATGGCCTCCATGAGCAGCTAGACTATACTTAGCCAAGGACAACAAAAATAAAAGAAGGAAAAATTACACTTTTTCAAATGCTTGGAATGAATATACTACTGAAAAGGCTGGAATAGATGCACTTACATGGCTACTAATCCAACAGGCCTACCCTGACTGTATTGATTGCCAGCATTTTGAGCCAGCAGAAGAGAAATGCATTGATCTGTTGAAGAATGGCTGGAGCCACTGTATCACACTGAATATCTGCACACGGAATCATAGTCTAATTTGGGTCAGAGCCCAGCTCCAGGTTGCTTCCAAGTGCATTTCATCCAAGAAGAGCATGTACAAATATTCACCTGGTAGGGTAGTCTATTTTTGTCTCTGTCTTTACTTAGCTGTACAGAATGTGCTTGGCTGATGCAAAACCTGCTGAAAACTCTGTCCAGGGTGAAGTAAGTAATGTTCCTGCATCAGACTTTTCCCTTTCTCATTTTATTTTCTGTACCCTCTCCATTTTTTATTTGGGCTGTGCTCATGCCCCCTCTTTCTCCTCAATGAGGTAATGTTTCTCTGAATTTGTTTGTACCTTGGTATCAGATGCTGACCCTCTCTCCTTCATATCATCAGCTGACTCTGTCCGTGATGCCAAGTGACACAATGGGTGACGGCAGAGCACTTACTAGCAGTTGCATCAGAAAAGGCTCATGACACCTGCTGCTCAGTAATGAAAAATAAGAATGAGCTCACACGAAGGTGACTCAGCAGCGCTTCTTTGCTGCTTGTTACAAAAGAGACAGGCACACTTTTATCGGTCCATTGGCATACTCCCCTACAGCATTTTACTGTAAGAGGATTTAAAGAATCTTTACATGAGCCAAATGGCAGAAGCAACATCAGGTTATGTAGACTCAAGGTCTTTCTGTCTGCACATGTTTTTATTACCTTATGCTTGATGAGTCTTGCTGTTTCTCTTCCAGATGAGGTAGAATCTGAAAGAGCCTGAAACGGCTGATTCATTATTCATCTTTCCAGTTAAGCAATATCCAGAACAGGTGCGATGGAGGAGGCTACCAAAGGCCAGCTACATTTTCCACCTCCAAATAGCACATTGTTATGCAGTTGCTTGAGATTTACAGACAACACAGGCAGTGGTTAATTTCCTTTACATTTCTGTTGATCTTGATACAACAAAATGGAGAAATCCTCTCTGGAATTTCCCCATGTACAGCATATACACCTCTGCACTTCACAAAGTTTTCATGAATGAAAATTATATGAGCTGACACTGTACTTTATCCTATCTAGACCTTTATATTATATATATTCAGCCCTGAAGAGAAGAATTTGGGAATACTGGTGGATGAAAAATTGGACATGAGCCAGCAATGCGCACTTACAGCCCAGAAAGCCAATCATATCCTGGGCTTCATAAAAAGAAGCGTGGCCAGCAGGTCGAGGGAAGTGATTCTCTCTCTCCACTCCTCTCTCATGAGACTCCAGGTGGAGTACTGCATCCAGCTCTAAGGTCCCCAGTACAAGACACACAAGGACCTATTAGGGGGTCCAGAGGAGACCACGAAGATGATCAGAGGGCTGGAGCACCTCTCCTATGAAGAAAGGCTGAAACAGTTGGGGGTTTTCAGCCCGGCGAAGAGAAGGCTCAGGGAAGACCTTGTTGTGGTCTTTCAATGTATACAGGGGACTTACAGGAAAGGTGGAGAAAAACTTTTTACCAGGACCTGTAGTGACAGGACAAAGTGCAATGGTTTTAAACTGAGAGGGTGGATTTAGATTGTATACAAGAAACATTTTTTATGGTGAGCCTGGTGAGACACTGGAACAGGTTGCCCAGAGAAGCTGTGGATGTCCCATCCCTGGAAGTATTCAAGGCCAGGTTGGATGGGGCTTTGAGCAATCTGATCTAGTGAAAGGTGCCCCTGTCCATGGCAAAGGGATCAGACTAGATGATCTTTAAAGATCTCTTCCAACACAAACCATTCTATGTATCAGTAATTTGGTGATTATGTTATTCTTTGTACTAATACTCTATCTGAGCTCACCAAGGACTGTTCTACCATTGGTGCAACAGTTTCAAGACTAAAGCATCTGTTCTGATCACAGCCCTCGTTACCCTCACTCTCAGCTCTCACATATTTCCTTTTCCAGTGTTGTGGAGGGACCTCTCACAGAACGGGGAAGGCCACGGCATGTTGCTTAATCCCATGATAGTTGAAGGTTGCCATCTTAACTGAGTGTGCTACTCTCTGTATCCCAACACTGCTGTTTGCCCTTCATAATGAGTCCACCTACCATGTGAGTGTTGGGTCTCAGCAATCTGGCATATGGAGCAGGACAGAGACTTAAGCATCTGTCTGAGATCTGGATGTACACACAAGAGAGCAGGAGGCAGAGGTAAATTTTTTTAAGCTCTTGATGTATAGTGACACGAACAAAACTGGCTGATGGATCTGCAAATAGATGAATCAAACGCTACCCTATTATGGAGAGAAGTATGGGAAGACACATCTGCTTTATATACTGTCTTCAAATCCTGTCTACCTTCATAAGAATGAGATAGCACTAATTCTGCCACATCTTAGTATTCATGCATGAGATGAATGTGACCCTCCTACCTTTTTCTTTACGATGACTCACTCCTTTATGCTTTATTGTACAAATTAGTTTAAAAAGGATGCATTAGAACTAATTCAAGTCTCAACTTCTGCAGCTGTAACCTAATGCTATAGGTTAATAACAGCTGATCTCTCAGAAAATCCCAGCATCCAGGATGCCCACACCCAAACACATTAACCAGAAAAAACTTGAATGACAAGTCAAGACAAAAATATTTCCCATCTTCCTCATGTCTCCATGACAAATGTTACTACTGTTGTGGAAAGATCAGGGGGAAAGTAAGTAAAAAATATAAATTATATTTATGCCTTTCAGCCATGTCTTGTTTGTTTTCTCTTTATCGTGCATTGTATTAATGAGGATAATCGTTATTTAATATCCTCTTCCAAAAAAGGTACTCAACCAAGGCACATGAGGGCTTGAAATAATTAGGACAATATAATTGGGTACATTACGGAGGGCATGAAATTAACTGTAGTTAAATTAACTCTTCTTTCTCAAATAAGTATAAATGAGAAATTGCCGAGAACACATCTTTCTCATATTAATTGGAAGCAGAGGAATGCAGTAATTTATCTGCCTGAGTTTTAACTCTGAACCACAGTTGTGCTTGTACATTTTTCCATTGTACACCACCTATGACTGTGGTCAGTCCTTGTTTCAATCTGCTGGAGTCTCTCCTACCTTTAGGCAACGCTGAAAGTAAAGCTCACTGCTTGGTGCTATAATCCCATCTAGGTTGACAACTGGATAGGAGACTTCCAAGAACATTTAAATATGGCATTGATTCACTAGACCAGGACCACATCAATGTTCCTATTTCATGAGAGAAAATGTTAATGACCTTTTTTCATAGTAGGAACACTGGTCTGTGATTTTCTATTCATTCACTACCTTGTCCCCATCGATCTGCCCAGCCATCCTGGGATGTGCCTGACCCCAGTTCCCCTCAACGGAATTGATCCTGACCCCCACCTGCAGGCTGATATTCTGTTGCGATCTCAGCCTATCATCTCCAACCCCATGGCAATGCCCAGAGTCTGGGGCTGCCTCTGGCTGCCCCCTTGCCTGCCTTGCTCCCTGGCTAGGGGTAGTGGGGTGGGTTCTGGCTGTGAGGCCCCTGTGCTGCCAGTCCCCAGCAGGAGATCCCATAGCCCCTAAGGAGCCCCCAGCCCCTACTGCACCTTGACAGCTTCCTTCCTCCGAAGCAGAAGTCTTCCTTCCATGGTAAATAGAAACATACTCACAACAGTTCTGTTCCTTCCAGAAGCCTCAGTTTAATATCCCATTGTCATGAGGCTCTTTCCATCCAAAAAATGGAGATGCAGCTGATGCAAAAATTACAAATTTACGTTGAATTATTTTCAGCCACAAAAGAAAGTGGAAAAACACTGAAAATAGTCACCAGCTTCTGTCTGATTTTCAGAATAAATTGTTTTAATTTTTTATTTCAAAGAGACCTTTCTTATTAAGGAAATTCTTATTTACCTATGCAACAAAATTTTTTGTTTTTTTTTAAATTTTTAAAACTCTTCCTTTCAAACCTTGACTAATAGATGACTCTTCTCCCTAAAAGTAACAGGGTTACTTCTCAGAAACACCAGTGCCCAGATGCTTGTGGAGTTGTATCTCTACAATGTCTTTTCTGGACAGGGAAGCAGAGCTACACTGTGCCCACAAAAGTCCCTCAGGGGCCTGAATGACCTCTAGGAGTTGGGGAAAGCCCTGCTTGTGGAGCTAATATTCACAGAGAAGACATCAGCTTCAACTGGTGTTTTATACTTTTCTACTCCGTGGAATTTCAAACAATTGAAACATTTTTTTTTATTATTATTGTGAAGGCATACAACTGGTCTAAACACAGGATAACATCTCAACTGACAATTTAAAATTTGTAAGCGAAGGCTAGTTTCCTCTACAGATAGGGAGCTGAAAGCAACTGTTTTGTATGAAAGCACTTATTGGCTCATTTGGAACTAGTCTTATTGGGAGCAACAATGTGGTTATCCAGAAAGGCTCAAAGCATAAGCTAGAGTAAACTGTTGAAATTCAGTTATCCTGGACTCATCCCTAACCCAAGAGGAATTTAACACCAGGAGGTACAGTTTGTAAACAGACAGGACTGTCTTCAGTGAGGGAGCAGTCAAAACAGTGGAGGCACAAAATGCTCCACCCTGATGTGATGCCAATTTTACCCTATTAAGTGAGGCAGTGCTGTTGGTGGATATGACACAGGCTTGGGAATCGGGGAATCTAGTCTCATACTCTGGGTCTACCATAGACCCGCTTCACCATCCCAGGTAATTGTTTTATTCATACACATAGCTCAGAAGAGGAGCATAAAGATGGTACTGAATCTTTCCACCCTCTCTACTACCCTTCTACCTCTTGGGTAGCACCAGAATCCCACAAGATGTGGTAACATGCAGACTTTCTTCCTCTCCCTTTCTCATGTAAATTGAAGTTGTCTTCTCATTCTTTGAATCTTTCTTCTTATTGAAGGTGCATGTTCCTGGAGATGTTAGTAAGTCATGGTACTGCAGAGGTGCCTAAAAGCTGTATTCAAGGCCCTTTCTCCTCAGTGTCACTGCTAAAAATGATCTAAAGTCAACCAACAGCAAAGGTAATCAGAATAATTTAGATGAAGTTAAATAAATCTGGACTATTACCCTTATGTTCAAATAACGTAAAGTCTAGGTCACAAGAGAAGGGTACACACAGAAAGTCAAAGAAGACAGCAGTAAAACACACACATATCCAAAGGTAAGATCTCAGTGAGTTAGTCTGTCTTCTAGGTTATTTAAATGTTTTTTCTGTGATTTGTTTCCAGTGAATAACATAGGATATAACAACAGATCTTCAGTTGGTGTAAACTGGTGTCAGTCTCCTCAAGACAATGGAGCACCACTGGCTTTCATCAACTCAAAACCTGTGGCTAGTTTTGAAAGGGCCTGCAACTGTGTGCGTCTAGAACTCAGTGAGGTTTTCAGTTAGGCTGGCTGAAATCTGTCTCCCACACTCAGGCTTTGGGATGTGGAAAAACAGTCTGACTTTTGTAAGTGCTTGGCCAACACAGAAAGGAGGCAAATGAAAAGTAGAATCAATGGGAAGCTTTAGGAAAAAAGATCAGGGGCAGGAGGAAAGGTGGAGTGTGGCAATGGTTGGAGTTAACCCGAGAGGAAGATAAACACAGAGGAAATCCTGAAAGGGGAAGAAATGGAAGCACAGAATTAGAAACTTGGGTATTCTCAAGAGCAGCTGCTCTGGATGGAGAAGGAAGGGAGAAAAGACAGAGGGAAACATGTTCAATTTGTTAGTTTCAGTTTGCTTTTCAAAATGGTAATTATGCAAAGGTGTCTTAGTATCCAGTACTGCAGTGTGAAGGGATGATAACAGATTATGTTTGGCCCATCTCCTACTGTTCTTCCCTGGATTTTAAGAAGAGACACTGTACATTACCAAATACAATTGACATGAAAAATGTTTCCTTTGTGTGTTTTTTTTAAAAAAGGTAAGCTTAGAGGGAAATGGGGGTGTATTACTATAACTCAGCCTCAGATGCTGAGACAGATGATATCAAGCATACCTCTCCCCTGCCCTTGTTAGCTAGCTGCAGCATGAATGCTATAAATATTTCAGGTCTCCTCTCCTCAGGAATGAAGCTCTGATTCGCTCACATCTTGAAGGTGGTCTGTGTTTGTTTTTTCTAAGCCAGAGACATCAACATGCATGAAAGTGCTTGGCAGTGGTAGATCTGAGACATACACGGCAGCGTTACAGTTTGCAGTTATCTGGAGACAATGAAACCAGACTAAAAATTCAGTCCCTCCCAAGAAACAAGGCTGGGGATATCTTAGCTGTAAATAACCTACATCATCACATACACGCACACATATATATATATGTGCATGTATACACGCACAAATCTATTTTACAATGTCTGAACACAAACCCACTTGAAAGCTTTTAATCTCTCCCACAAGACTATACAATGTTTGACTTGAGGATCCATAGGATTATCTAAATGTAATCATCTCTTCTAAAAGTCAGAGATGTACAATATACAACCAGGAAGCTGTCGAGTGTTCCAATGATAAGATCAATGCCACGCTGACTCATTTCTGCAGAACACTGGCCTGACTATAAGGATCATAGCCTCCCAGCGTTCCTTTTGCATTCACTGGATTTAGGCAAGAGGCTCTGAAAATCAAAATGCATTTGAGACTGGAGATCAAAATGTTTTTCTCTTTCATGTACTTCAACTTTTTCTTAGAATAAGTTTTAGCACACTCACAGATGGTATGAATGATTTCCTCTTTATCCTGCACCATGACCATTTAGAGTGAATCTAAATGGAAGACAAAATGAAGAATTGGAATGTGAGGAGGGAAGTAATCTCAGTCAATGCTCCCTGCTTTAACATGTTTAGTTTGCTACAAGGAAGCTACCCACCACTCCTAGTAGATCCAGATTCTCCAGCAGAAGTCATCGCTGAAATGTCCACTGCCTCCCTCTTTTCATATTTAAATCTCAGATTATGTTATGGCCTTGTTGTTGCTGTTTTCCAGGAAGAGAACACAAAGCACAGGGCTATGAAATGACAAATGTAAAGTTATCTGGAGAAGAAGGAACCACTGAAAAAGAGGTTTTTGAATCTTGGTTCAGCATCAGTAGAGGAATATTTAGCCTTGTGGAAAGAGGCCACAGACAGACAACATGTTACACTATGCTGATTATAATTCCTCAGATTCCAACAGCAGACCTGAGAATGATACTATGCTTTGCTGGAAAAATGTCAGAGTTGACGAACAAAACTATTGTGTGTCACAAATAATTTGATTGCTAGAAGCTGCATGGAGCCCAACTGCTCACAGGCTATAGAAGCTCCATGGCTTTGCAATGAAGTTGGGGAAAAAGCACTGGCAGGTTGGAGTCCTCACCTCACTCATACTGCGCAGGTGGTACACTGATGCCTGATTGAAAGGCCAAACCCTCCTCTTTTCTCCCAAGGAAGATCATTAAAATATTCAGCTGGAGTTGCAAGTTGTATTAATTTTGTTTATTGAAACAACAGCACCGACTTTCCTGCTCTTGAAAGTTTATAAAGGTGATGTAAAGGTAACGGTTACATCCCCATAGGCAGTTTCTTGCCCTCTCAAACACCAAACATGCTTTAACATACCTCATATCTACATGTAGAGGTATCTAACCGAGGTTTCTGTCAAGTTCATGGGCTGAATTCTCCCCCTCTGGAAAAACAGGGCCAGTCCTCAAGATAAGAAACTGAACAATGCACATGATTCAGTACCTAGGCACTAAGCCACCAAGTACTACTAAAACACAAATCAATACGTAATAATTACAATATAATCCTGTGGAAAACATCTATTAATTTATATTAATCCCATTAAATTCACTATTAATTAACTGGATAAGGCTTTATGGGACATACATGTCTTAAGCACCTCTCATGACACTGAAATGGGTCAATGAGCTTTTCAGACCGCCACCACAGACATTAAGAGAAGACATC
This sequence comes from Cariama cristata, assembly GCF_000690535.1. NCBI lineage: Eukaryota > Metazoa > Chordata > Aves > Cariamiformes > Cariamidae > Cariama > Cariama cristata. The sequence continues at coordinate 176 of NW_009624304.1, read as the reverse complement.
CCAAATTCAAAGTCCAAATAGACGAACCAGGAGAGAAAGAAACTCAAACATTTTCATTCTGTCACAGTTTGAGGCTGGGCCGGCAATTAAAGCCAATGACAGGTGCTCTCGATTAACCCCTTCCTTTCCCGGAAGGGGAAGAAAAGTAGAAAAGAGAGAGAGACTTATGGGTTGGA
>NW_009624303.1:24819-25931 GCF_000690535.1 Cariama cristata | reverse complement strand
CATAATGATTCTATGATTCTATGATTCCCGGGAAGAAATCTCTGCATGAATGTGCAGAGTGGTGACTTTTTCCTGAGACAGCCATGAATGTTTCTGAACATGAATTCCGTGATTCCACCCTGATTCATCTTCTCGTTCCTCACAACTTTTTTTGGTAAGAGAACAGGTTCCTTTGTATCAAGGGGTGAAAACCTTCCCAGACTGATGTCATTGAAGACTTTCTGGAAGACAGATTTATTTACTGCTGATTTTACATGAAAGAGGGTAGACTCATTTTCTTCTTTGGTAACAGGAGTGAGGTGATAGAAATGTCCCCCTTGCCTGGTCTCCATAGAATTCATGTGGACAGATGTCTCCTACGTGGCGTTAGAGCTTCTTAGGGAACCAGGATCATCATGTGTTAGACACATCACAGATAGCCCTGAGAAATGTCTGCAGCAGCTTCTCTGTTGTCCCTACCCGCCCCCCCAGTCTTCAGTATCAAAGATTGCAAGAGGCACTAACTCAGCAAAGTTGTCAGGGAGTTTCCTGACTTTTACCATGGAAGATTTCACACAGCAATGCGCTCCATGCTTACATGTGTTCTGCCCTCCCTCCATTGCAGTGTTACCAGGCACTTCCCAGAGCTCTTGGGAAAGGGAGATGGTGAGTGGGGATGTGGTTTAGGAAAGCCATCCCTGCAGCAGTGTGAAAGAAAGAAGAATGCATCTTTGCAGAGATGTGCTGGCTCCCCACACTGTGGGACTGGACTCCGCTACCCTCTTCTGCTGTCACCCTAGACCCACTGAACAGGGAGGAGTGGGAAAGCCTGGAACCTCACTGCCATGGGCAGCCACAGTCAGCATGGCTCAGTCAGCCCTGCAGCAGAACAGCATCGACATGCTTCTCCAAAGGGGGCAGGGGTGGAAGGAAGGGAAAACTGGGCCAAAGTGGAGTCTTAGAGCTGCTTTATCGCTCTGTTGCAGTGCAGCTGACGTAACACACCCTCTCCAGGGTGTGAAAGCATCACTGGCCCCATGTCAATTTGCCAGTCTCTTCCGTCCCAGAGAAAAATTCTCGTCCCCTGCCATGACAGGACAATGCTGTTGTGGGTCTCCCTGTAGCTGTAGGGA
>NW_009624303.1:7672-24788 GCF_000690535.1 Cariama cristata | reverse complement strand
TGGTGTCTTCCGTTTAGCTCATGGGAAGATGCTGGGCTTCCATCAGTTCACTCTTGCCAGAGCAGCAGTTCCTTCGTGTCCTTAGCTGAGACGCCCATATGTCAGTCCTGCCAGAGGCCGTCCTGTGGCAAAGGGCTTATTAACATGCCCAGGAGACAACCTACACATGCAATGGCTACTTGGATTGTCTGGGAAGGGTCTGAGTGGCATGGCATCTACTAAACCATGGATTATCTGTGTAATAGGGAAGTTTGGCTTCTGCTTTATGCAGAGCATTCAGGGCTCTTCTGATGCAGGTCAACAAAGTGTTAGGCATGTGCAGGCAGAACATGATTCCACTTTCAGTGTCACAATCAGCGAGTACAATGTGGCATGAATGAACCGTTTCCATAACATGGTATTGTATAACATCGAGTTAGCAGTTCACCCAGAAGAGAATGCGGGTGGGTCCCAGGGAATACAGGGAACTGTAATCTCCTGCTAATAATATAAATAAAGAAAAGCAAAAAAACCCCAAAAACTAACCCAAAACACTAATGATGTGCCATGGTAATTCTGGAAAGAGGACATCGCATCAGTCATTTTGGAAGAACAGATGAAAAGCCACTGACAGTGCAATATTCCCACCTCTTGTTATAACTTCAGTATTTAGAAGACACATGGCTCTTCCCCTAGCAATTTTATTCCTAAGGGTGAGAAATGTTTGACATGTCATTAAAGTTTTTCTTAAATTATTTTTGTGATTTACAGTTTGCTGTTGATGAATGGGCATTTTTGGCATAATAATTTGTTGTCCTGGTTTCGGCTGGGATAGAGTTAATTTTCTGCTTAGTAGCTGGTACAGTGTGTTTTGGATTTAGTATGAGAATAACATTGATAACACAATGATGTTTTAGTTGTTGCTAAGTAACACTTATGCTAAGTTAAGGACTTTTCAGTTTCCCATGCTCTGCCAGCAAGCAGGTGTACAAGAAGCTGAGAGGGAGCAAAGCCAGGACAGCTGACCCGAACTAGCCAAAGGAGTATTCCATATCCTAGAACATCATGCTTAGTATATAAACTGGTGGGAGTTGGCCGAGGGGCACGGGTCACTGCTCTTGCATTGGTGAGCGGGTGGTGAGCAGTTGCATTGTACACCAGTTGTCTTTTCTTCACATGTTTCCAATTCTCAATTTCTAGAAAATTTGTTTACCTCTAAAATTCTCAAAAGATAGATCTAGTATATCGGTGTTTGAGGATCAGAAATGTACCTCTAATTCTCAAACTGAACTAGCTGATCTCTTTAAGCTCATTCATTTTACTCCTAATATTTTCCTTCAGCATAAAGAGATTTTTTTTCCTCCTTGTTTTTTTCTCCTCAATGGAGTTATACAAATAAATCCATCTTCTATCAGCTTCATCTCACTAGATTAAACAAGCCAATTTTTTCAAGTGACTCATCATAAACTATTTCATCCACTCATGACCATTCTAATAATTCTGAGCTGCACTTGTTCCAGATGATAAGTGAATCTTTCTCAACTGTTTCATCAATACTTGTTTTATTGGGATGATTCTTTATGATGAATGCATTTTCCCCATTCTTCACTACAGTTATTGCATTCTTTTTTTTTTTTTTTTTGCTATAGTTGACGCCCAGATTGATAGATACACATGACCACAAAATGACATAAACAGTCTCTCAGGCTGGAAAGGATTGCAGCCTTATTTGCTACTTCACAGCAATATGTCTGTGTCTTCAGCACAGGCAGTAAAACTGACGTATGGATAGAAGTTGCTGTCTTCCAGCTGGAGCCACATGCAGCAGGAAGGCAGAAGTCATAGGCCGGATAAAAAGGAGCCAGAGGCACTCTGAGTAGAGACAAGGGACCTAGGTTTTAATTCCTGTTCTTTCAAATATGCATACGTTTCATGTCTACAGTTATGGAAAAACATGAAAAAAAATATTACATAGGTTTTAACACTGAAAGGCATCCTGAAGGTCATCTCAGCTATGTATCCTCAGCTATTTTTTATTGTTTAAAATAAATTCAGAAGTTAAAGGTCTGACTTGTAATCCCTTTTCAACTTTTTTTCTGCAGATCTCCTCGCATCTTTTGTTTCACGTGCTTCTTTACCACCCTTTGGAGAGGAAGAGAGATGAGGGGGGGGGTTTATTTTTATTTTTATTCTGCATTTTGTTTTTTTTACTGGCCAAAACAGCTTTATCAGACATCTCATGACTTTTTTTCAGAAGAGCTTGAAACAGGGTTATGGCAGAAGTGACAACATTTTTCTACATCTGCTGAATGCACAGTTCCCATCACAGGGATCAAGGTGTACCCCCTTAAGGCCCCCATTTCCCCACTGCCCCCTGGGAAGGATTCATTGCATCCTTTTTAGCACTGGTCTAAATCTGAATCAGTCATTATGCCCAACTCAAGTATCATGCTCCTGTTTGCAAGAACCCCAAAAAGTTGCTTTCATTACATGACATAATATTTTAATAGACAAGGGAATCTTCTCAGACTTTGCCATTTTGCTACATCATCATTCAGTCTGCAGAATGTCTTGTCCTTCTCATGTTTTCAACATCTTTTCATTGATACTGAAAGCTTTCTTCCTGGGCATTTCTGCATTTGTGAAATTATAGGATTTAGTTAGTTCTGTGTTCCAGGTCTAATAATAACACTATTCTTTAGTCATTCATAAGCCTGGTGGCAATGTTTGTCCACTTGCCTATTGAATAGTAGCCTACACTGATCTGTCAAAAATAAACCAAGCCTAAATGTTCTGTGACATTTTGAAAGGTGCTCAGGGTAGAAGAAAAATAATAAGTAACTTTAGTAAGACTTCTGAGAAGTCTTGATATTTCCTTAAAACACACAGACATACTAGGCACATAAAGACTGAGATCAAAATAGTAAAGAAACCCTCTCTGCTGAAAGAGTAGTAATCACACAGTCAGGGTTAAAATGGAAGAATGTACTGCATTGTGCAGCAATAAGTCAAGATGAACATTGCCATTAATATGTGGATGCTACATTACAGAGTTTTCATAGTGAATTTTCAGGTGGTTCCAGAAGTTAAGAGGCTGCAAACATACCAGAAGGCAGTGCTGAAAAAGTGACACTGGAAAAATAAACTAACACTGTCCCTTCAGACAAGAGATGTAACTCCATAAAGACAAGTGCAATCTATTCAAATTACGGAAAAACAACAAACTGTGCAAGCCAAAGAGCAACTGGTTATGTCTAATTTTTCACAGAAAGAAGCAGAAATGCTGCTGCAACGGTGGCTGGACATTCCCTGTCAGATAGCTCATCAGGAGTCCCACAGGGTGCACTGCACACATTATGTCTCAATATGGACAATTGATTGTGTAGTGCCAAAAGGCAGCATACTAGAGCTTTGTGTTCATTCAGAGTAATCCTACCTTCCCAGCAAAGAGAGAAAAAAATCTCGGTAGTGCATGCTGTGACAGAAGTGTTACACTAACAGTGCTCTCCTTTGCAAACTGGAGCTACTCTAAGACTTCAGTAAAAGGGAAGATGAATGGCGTGGAACAGGAGCCACAAGGAGACAGAGAAATGTGCAGTAGGGATCAGGAGGCAGGAGAAACCAAAAAGCTATAGGGAGATGAGTAAAAAGGAAGCTGGATTCAAGCAGTGTGGGAAAGCCTTTACTGATCAGCAGTAACAGTAATGCCCACCTTGTTCAGACCAAAGTATTTCTTTCTTCCCAAATCAATCCTTTTAATGACCTTGACAGTCACTGACTGACAGTGTTTTCCACCCCACCCAAGATTCCCAAAACTCTCAAAGGAGGATAGGCTCCTTCAGTGCTCAGGCTGGTGCTGTAAGAAGGATCACGATCTAACTGCTCTATGCTTCATACTTATTTGCATGAAGGTCACACTCAAACTACCTGTATCTCAAAGACTTATCTGCTCATAAAATAGCTTCTCATGCAGTGCCCAGTTTGCACACAATCTCTCAGTTCTCCCAGGAGTGCCCTAAACACTTTCTGTCCTCCCCATCCCCACCAGTACCTCTGCTTTCCCTTCCTTTGTTGTTTTCAGCCATTTCTTTTGGCTCCATGGCTCACAAGGACTTGGGATATGAGGAGGCACCAGACACAGCCTGCCTGCCTGCCCCTCCTGCAGTGACAGAACAAAGCAGAGTTTTGCCAAACGGATCTGTTTCCCAAGGCACTCTTTCAAAATCCAGTGAGACAGGCATTGAGGTACTCAGGCAATGGGCGTGAAACAGGTGGAAAAACACAGAATATGCCCGAGACTGGCAGATCTTTTCTTCAGACTTTTCCCAGAGATTCATCTCTGTTCTTTCTTCTGAAATTATACATTTGCCTTTAAAGATTGCAAACCTCCATTCATCACTGCTGAAATAATATTTATTTATACTAGTACCCTCTTTATTTTGAAAGATACCGGCAGCATGTGCAAATGTTGAACATTCCCCACTGTGAATAAACCTGCCATTATCAAGCCTTAAATTACATCTCAGGAGTCAAATACAGTTTATTCCTGGGCATTAGATTACTAGGGTTAAAGGAGTTTCACTGGTCTTACAGAACTAAAGTATCTCAAGAAAAAAATACTTTCTGTGGAACTGAGATGTGTTCATCTAACTCTGAAGATAGGAAAGAGAAGGAGCTCATATATTCTAAGAAAAACACATCACATCACTTTTTCATGTCAAGATTATTACGGATTTGAAAGTCTATGCAATACAAACAAGGTATCAGATGCGTCTATTTTAAACTTTCTCTCAGAGATGTTCATTTATACCTATTATGGATCCATGTTTTTCCCAAGATCAGTTACCTTTGCATCAGCACTTACCAGCTGACAGGCAGCCTGGCTCCAGAAATAGTGTGTCAGTGCAAAGTGACTCCTGTCCTCCATGTATGGCAGCAAATCATAAAGCAAGGAGAAATTAATTTTCAGTTCCACCTCTATTAATATTCCATTTTGATCCCGATAATCCTCTGTACTTCACAGGGTGTCTAGTGGGTTCTGCACAGTGCAACATGTGGGAATTTTGTGTTTCCTGAATATACCATCTGTTACAGAAAACCTAAATGATATTTTTATTTTTAAAAATTTGCAGAGCTTTCCTATACAAAAAATTCCATAATATCAATAGTTTGTGCAAAACTCTGTAAGACAATAACTTATTAATAAATAAATAAATATATTTGATTTAAATTATTTTGTGATTTCTTTAAAATAAATGTGTATCATCCGTTCCATATCTTTTGTGACATCATTCAAAGTAAACAGAATGGGTTATGGCTAATTATAATGTTTATTTGCCCTTCAGCAAATAGACATATACTTCAACACTTTCTACACTTATACAAACTTTTTTATGGATTCACAAGAGCAAAATGTAAACTAAAGACTTCTCATTCTCTTCTTTCTTTTACTCTGTGTTATGGAAGACTGCAGAATGGTTCTAACTGCTTTCAATCCCTCTGGTGTTACACAATACTGGTATTCAGGTACCAGGTAATATCACCAGTGGTCAATAACCATTTGCAGAGTTGAACTTGTTGTCCTCTATAACCTTAGGTGAAACAAAATGATATAAAATCATGGAGTCATGGAATGATGAGGTTGTAAGGGGTCTCAGGGGATTATCTAGTCCAACCCTCCTGCTCAAAGCAGGGTCAATGAGAACAAGATCATCAGCTGGGTTTTCAGTATCTCCAAGGATAAACACTACTTTCACTTTGTGTAATCTGTTCCAGTGTTTGAACACTCTCACAATATAAATCCTTTTTTCTTAAGTTTAAATGGAATTTCTTAGCATTTCAATTTGTGCCCATTGCCTCTTGTCCTGTCACCACATAGCATTGAGAAGACGATCTGGCTTTGACTTCTTTATTCCCCTGCAATCAGATATTTACACACATTGACATCATCCCCTTGAGGCTTCTTTTTTTGAGGCTAATCCCAGCTCACTCAGTCTCTCTCCATAGTCAGATGCTCCAATTCCTTAAACATCCTTGTAATCCTTCACTGGAATTGCTGAAGGATGTCCATCCCTTTCTTGTACTGGGGAGCTGGACACAGCACTCCAGATGTTGTCTCACCAGAGCTGAGTAAGGGGGAGGATCACCACTCTCAGCCTGCTGAAAATGCTTTTCATAATGAAGCTCAGTATGCTGCTGGCTTTCTTTGTCACAAAAGCGTATTGCCAACTGACATTCAACTTGGTGTCTCCCAGATCCTTTTCTGCTTTCTGGCCAGTCATCCCCAAACCTGTGCTGGTACATGGGGTTATTCCTCCTCAGGTATTGGACTTTTCATTTTCATTTGCTGAACTTATGTCAGCTTGTTTCTCTGGCTTGTCAAATTCCCTCTGAACAGCAGCACAACCATGTGGTGTATCAATCACTCCTCCTAGTTTTGTATAAACTGCAAATTTGCTGAGGGTGCACTCTGTTCCAGCATCTAGGTTACTAATGAAGATTCTAATGAATATTGGCACTTGTTTTAACCCCTGGAGAACACTATTATTTTTCTGATAAACTTTGTGGGTTTTTTAACAGGCAAGAAAGTAAACATATGAAGAACATTAATACAAATCACCTGTGAGGGACCACAAAAGTGTGACAGTCTGTTGTTCCAGACTTTTTAAATTGCCAGAAGCTGAGATCGATGGGCCAAGACCAACTGTATGAGATTCAACAAGGCCAAGTGCTGGGTCCTGCACTTGGGTCACAACAACCCCATGCAACGCTACAGGCTTGGGAATGAGTGGCTGGAAAGCCGCCTGGTGGAAAAAGACCTCGGGGGTGTTGGTCAACATCCGGCTGAACGTGAGCCAGCAGTGTGCCCAGGTGACCAAGAAGGCCAACAGTATCCTGGCCTGTATCCCACTCTGTGATAGAGAAGTGATCATCCCTTTGTACTTAGCGCTGGTGAGGCCGCACCTCGAATACTGTGTCCAGGTTTGGGCCCCTCACTACAAGAAGGCCATTGAGCTGCTGGAGCATGTCCAGAGAAGAGCAACAAAGCTGGTGAAGGGTCTGGAGCACAAGTCTGATGGGGAACAACTGAGGAAACTGGGATTGTTTAGTCTGGAGAAAAGGAGGCTGAAGGGAGACCTGATCGCCCTCTACAACGACCTGAAAGGAGGTCATAGCGAGGTGGAGGTTGGTCTCTTCTCCCTGGTAACTAGCGATAGGACAAGAGGAAATGGTCTCAAGTTATGCCAGGGGAGGTTCATGTTGGATATTAGGAAGAATTTCTTCACTGTAAGAGTCATTAAGCATTGAAACAGGCTCCCCAGGGAGGTGGTGGAGTCACCATCCCTGGAGGTGTTCCAAAAACGTTTAGATGTGGCTCTTCGAGACAGGGTTTAGTGGGTTTAGTGGGCATGGTAGTGTGGGTAGCAGGTTGGACTTGGTGATCTTTGAGGTCTCTTCCAAACATAATGATTCTATGATTCTGTGATTCTATGGGTTCAGGAAGGCAAAATTATATATCTGCTTTTGCTGTTATGTCAGTGACTGTATATCCTTGTACAATTCATAGTTTTGCTGCTGAAAGACTGATACAAACATTTAAAACTGATTTTTTATCTGAAGAGTTTAAGACTCAGACCAATCTGACATCTTGGGAGGGTGTTCTAGCTTTCTGGAAGGACAGACTCCTCATTCCTTATTCGACATACACAAGCATCCTTACAGGACATTGTCTTGAAGAGAGGATGCTCAATAGCCAACTCCCAGGATCACACAAGCTGGATTCCATAACTTTTAGCTGCAGTTATAATCTGCTATCATGACTGCCAAGAGATTAAAGAATAGCACTACAGTTCAGGGTAGGTGACCTCTGCTCTGGAAGCATTCAACAGATCAGCATATGAATCAGAGCCTTTCACTCTCTGTCTGCTTGATTAAGTACTTAAACTCATCTTCAGAGTCCCATGGAGTTAGATCATTTCAATGTTGTAACAAAAATATTTTTTCAGGAATTTTTTTCTTTTATGATGTTAACATGGAGAAAATTGTGCTGTAAAAATTGTGCTGTTATAAGTCTGTAATGATCAATACACTAAAAGAGTAACCATAACCAGGGCGATTTCCTGGTACATCAGTCCTTAACCCTGTGCAAGGTCCCACATTGATGTGTACTCTTGGAACAAACATTTGTCTGTTCTGTGACAACGGAAATTGCTCTCAGCAAGACTCTCAGCAAGAGCCCAGAGGAAAACATCAAGTCTCTGCCATGTTTTCCTGTACACAGGTCTTCCTTTGTCTATGAGATTCTCTGCCACAGTTTAGTATCCCAGCTGTTTCCCTTGCACACACAATGCTGGTGGGATGTTAGCTATATTAAACTATGTAGCAATGTGGTCCTAAAGATTTTCTCAATTCTTTGTATCATCACAAGATATTATAAGAGTTGAAATGATCCATCTAGATCAAATAGTTAAGAAATGCCAGGACAAAAAAAAGACACCAGAGAGAAGGAGTCAGACAATCTGATACATTTAAAGTGTGTGTAAAAGAGTCCTCTGGAGAAGGACTTCCTACAAACACTGGTTCTGAATAGCACAGCTCATGCTCCACAGCAAGAGTTCATGCTGGATCAGCAGTAGTCCATTAGACATGACATGTTAGTAAATCACAGAAGAAACTCAACACCACATTTGACAGTAAAAGAAGAACAGGTGCGTGACACTAATGTCTCTGGACTTTGGCAAATCTTCAGGAGTGTTTAATTTCATTTCACAACAAGGAAAACAAAGCTAAGCATTTTTCAGATTGGCCAGTAGCTTAGTTCTCCTTTAACAGGTTTAATTTAACAAATTTTACCTCTATAGTTACACAATTAGGCATGCTAATAGTTTCAGAGTGGGATCATGAACATAACCAAATGCAACAAAACAGCTGGCAAAGCACCAAAGCCATCCTAATCTGACATTTTTTCTTCATTTCAGTCCTATGTAATGTATTTTCATGAGACAGCAGGACACATCCAGTCAAGGCACCACTGTGCACCAGAAGATTTTGGGCACCTGATGACATAATTATCAAGGAAAAATGATTCTTTCCCGTCACCAGATCCTTATTCAGCATGGACACTGATTTACGAAGTGCATGCAAACAAAACCAGAGGGAAGACGAAACAAAAAGGACTGAGGATGATCATGAAGAGTCTGAATGCAGAGTTGAGCACAGAACCAAACCACGTGGTCCTGTAAAAGTCTCCTGTGAAAGAACAGGAAGGAATCTGTGTGTGGAGAAAAGCCAAAGGACCTGACGCTGGGTGACAATGAGTGTCATAGCTCTCAGAGAACAGGCATGAACAGAGGACAGCTTATAGGAACTTTTCTAACAGCTTATTCAGGAAGCAGTTCTTATTTTAGCTGCCACTTCTCCTAGGTTGGACCTAACTTCTTTCAGTTTAGCCTTCGTTTGGAACAGTGAGTGGCTGAGCCATTCAGAAAAGTACCCTTTCCACACAGTATGACAGATAGCTGAGGATGCCAGGAAGTAGCTAGATGCCACAGGAGCTCAAACAGGAGTCTTAATCTACCTTAAGCTCTGTTTATTTGGTGGGAAGGTAATTGGCTTTTGCATTTCCCTGTTGATTTATCTTCATGGGCAGAATTTCTCATGCTAGACATTCTCTCAGACAAGCAGCCAGGTCCACCATTGACTCACAGAAGGAAAGACAAAACATTCTTTGAGCATGCATTTGTTAATAAGAGAAATCGTCTGAGAGTGAATAGCAACACTATAGTGAGAATAAATATACGCTGTCCTTCCTGGTGTCTCTAAAGACATTTGATGGGTATTTTACTACATGTTCAGCAACTATATTCTTGACTACGGTTTCTTTTCCTGGGAAAGCACTCCCCAAGGTTAATGCACTCAGTTCTTGGCAAGCTATCAGGTTCCAAAATCTCCTCTTGGGATACAACTGGAAGGAGTTTGGGACTGGATTCTCTTTGAGTTTCCAATATCTAAAATTCAGATTTCTGAGTCTGTCATTAACACGGCCTCCTTTCACAGTCAAAGGAGAGAAAACCTGAGACAAGTATCTAAGACTAGATGAACTGCAACATTTGATAGCTCATTCTCTTAATAAATTAACAAGAACCAATTAGAGAGTCATTATAGCACCAATAAATCAGGTATTACTGGAAATTATTCCTTACAGTTAAACTTTCTTCATGGACTATTCAAACCAACTCACAAGGGAAATGAGGAAGAAAGCTCAAATTCCAGTACATTGGTTCAAAAATTACATTTACAGTATATCATCACCTGAGTTTGACATCTCATATTTAGTTTCACCTCCCAGGCCAAGAGGAATCATCTAATATGGTAAAGGTTCTAAGAAGAAATGATAGATGAATTGTTATTTATTTGTGTTATACTTCTTTGACTGTCTCATTTGACATCAAAAAATGAAAGTCCTCCACCCCTGGCCTCCCATTCTCTGAGCAATAATTTGCCTTTTTTCTTAGGAATTAACAAAACCCCCTAATGACATAAAGAGAGAATACTCCAGTATTTCTATTGGTGGCAACTTCAGATCCACACAGGAAATCCTGCTCTAGCCAACTGCTATTTAGCACCAAGCTTCCCACTTCTCACTCTTTGAGAAGGCAGAAAAGGCCAGCCAAAAGCTATTTGAACCAAGATCATTATTCTAAAATCAGAATGGTCTGGCTGGTGGAATGAAAACAGCTCTCTAGTGGCACTGATGGATGTTGCCCTGCTGCCAGTGGGTGGATGGATGCAGAAACATCCATTTTCATACTCCTCAGCAGCGTCAGTGCTGCCAAACATGATAGTGCTGTTCTGCTTTAGAGAGCTGCCACAGGCATGCTCTAAAGCAATCTACAGAATTCCAGAGGGGAAACATAGAAAAGGCAAACAGTACATCTACTACCAGATCCTGCTCACAGTCCCACAAGATCCAGTTCTCAGATTCAGTTTAACCTACAACTGTAAGTAGTCAAGGTAGCAACATTAAGTTTGTCTCCTGACATAGAAATACACCTGATAAGTCTTATCTACTTGAAGACATATGTGGGCAGACCATCTCAATGGAAGTCCAAATGATAGCTATATAAATGTACCTTGTAATCAACATACCTCCTTTAACCACATATAAACACACAGAGTGTAATTTAAGTGTTCGCTTGCTTTAGTGAAAGCCATGGCCCATTGTAAATCGTATTTATTTTTATCATCGCCTATCTAGTCGTATTTTAAACCAATCTCTGTAGGTCTAGAATACAGTTAGTTAACATATCCCACATGCAGGAAAACGCTTATTATAGACACACCATTGTTGCCAGGTTGGAGTTTTCCTGCCAAAATTGATATAGCTGCCTACTCCTTTATCTCAGATATTTTAATTGTGGTTTTCCCCACTAACCCTACCTTAACTGAATGCCAACTGTCTGTGAATTGCTTTCTGATAAAGGATGATTTTCTCAGGAACAAAAAGGTATGCACTAACCTTTACTCTGAAGATCCCCAAGGCATTTGAACAAAGGTTTTTATCCTTAATTTGGGTTGATGAGCTTCTCTGACACTATCCACATGTGTTAAACTGGTTTCAAAGCTGAGCTCCGACATAAATTACACAAAGTTTTCTTCAGGATACTGAAGAAAGGCTGAAGTAAGACTGTTCAATGTATGTTATTCGTACCTCCCAGATATGACAGCTGTTATCAGAAAAGGCTATTACCATCTCTATAAAACAACCTTTGTTAGATTATGTTTAATTCAGTTATTCTTAGTATATATGTTAACTTTTCCTTAAGCACAGCAACAGGGTTGGTGAAGTGCCATGCTTCTGTCCTCAGGCAGCATCATGCCTTGTCAGGGTGTAGTAGGTAATGGAGGCACAGCATGGTGCCAGAAACCTGTGGCTCACTGACTACTGTAACAGCCAGGAATAGCAGCTAGCCTGATGCAGGAGTGCAGGAAAGAGCAACCTCCTGAGCCCTGGTAGGACTGGGTGGGCCTTACTGTTCTGAAAAGAGATGTAAGAATTACCTAAAGCCAATTTGGATGCAGAGATCTACCTGCAGGGACTATTTGGGTATGTGACCAGTTGTTGATAGGCTTTTCTTTGTTTCTACATCTTCTCTAGTCTGTTTTTCTGTTTAATAATGTAAGTGCAACCAGGTGATTTGCTGCTAAGCTTGATTTTTTAATTTAGAAGCCTTTCAGGGTTTTGCGGCAGCTTATTATGAAAAGGTTTTAGGTAGTTGTGCCCCAGGCTATAGGTAGCAGGAGTTCATCTTACTTGTACCTTCATGTGGCACATGATGTGGCGCTTCAAGATATGGTTTAGTGGGTTTAGCGGGCATGGTGGCATCAGGTATACGGTTGGACTTGACGGTATTTGAGGCCCCTTCCAACCATAATGATTCTATGATTTTATGATCTAGTTCCAAGCCCTCTGCCATGGACAAAGACACCTTCCACTAGACCAGATTGCTCAAAGCCTCATCCATCCTCGCCTTGAACACTTCCAGGGACGGGGCATCCACAACTTCTCTGGACAACCTGTGCCATTGCCTCACCACCCTCACAGTGAAGAATTTCTTCCTTATATCTAATGTGAACTTACCCTCTTTCAGTTTAAAGCCGTTGCCCCTTGTCCTATCACTACAGGTCCTTGTAATAAGTCACTTTCCAGCTTTCTTGTAGCCCCCTTTTAGGTCCTGGAAGGCTGCTCTAAGGTCTCTCTGGAGCCTCCACTCCTCCAGGCTGAACAATCCCAACTCTCTCAGCCTGTCTTCATAAGAGAGGTGCTCCAGCCCTCTGATCATCTTTGTGGCTTCCTCTGGACTTGCTCCAATAGGTCCATGTCCTCCTTATAGTGGGGGCTCCAGAGCTGAAAGCGGTTCTTCAGGTAGGGTCTCATGAGAGCAGAGTAGAGGGGAAGAATCCCCTCCCTTGCCCTGCTGGTCACACTTCTTTCGATGGAGCCCAGGATACAGTTGTCTTTCTGGGCTGCAAGTGCACATTGCCAGGTCACGCTGATCTTCTCCGAGATTCCATTTTGACAAGCCAGCAATGTGTTTCTAGCATGAAGGAAGCACAGGCAGTCCCTAGCTGCATCAATTCAGAAATTTTAGTCAATGCAGTAAAGACTGAATAAGCATGTTTCATGCTATAATCGTGACTACAGTCTCCTGTTATTTTGTCAATGGACAGGGTCAACAGAAAGGACACAGACACCAAAAAAAGGAGTAGGTTTATTTTATTGTCGATATTAAGATAACACAGAAATAAGACAATGCATTTAGTTAAAAGAACAGGCTTATTAAACTCTAGCTTTAAGCAGCAAAGTAAATAAGCAGGGTAACACACCTGATCATTACTAGATAAAGTTAGTTATAGTGTTTAAGAAGGATACATCACCAATTGCCCTAACACTTTACCATCATCCAGAACAGCAGTCACTGGGGAGACCCGGTTACAGCGAAGATTTGGAGAACCTGTCTTGGCAATTGGAAGGGTCTACGCAGTGCATCCACTCGTAGGTGAGGTCTCCAAAGTTGCTGTAATAGGGTCCAGCTTTTATACCATTAAATAAACATCTTGCAAAACTTCAAGTGCAGAACCATCTGGTTTCACTCTCCTAGATTCCACTGAAAGCTTAGCCAAGGCTCAACGAAGAACAAAGGAAGCTTCATTATCTGTCTGTCTTTTGACCACATATTTCCAAACAAGGCCAGACACCTGGTTTCATGGCCTTGACAACCTGCCTCCAGACAGGAAAGCTGAACATATTCTCATGACATTTATCTTTACTAATGACTATGTTTTATCTAAGCTACATCTTTTGCTAATGATCATACATATTTCTCTAAAGATCAGACATATTTTGCTAATGACCATATTATACATATTACACAACATGACATATTATGCAACATGACATATTACACAACATTTGGTTGGGATGTTCATCTATAGGTCAACTTTGGTTCAGGGTCTGTTGCTCAGGTCTCAGCACTTCACCTGTGAACCCCAGAAAGTATTATCCTGCTACATCTGTGCCTATGACTCTATGTTTACTGTCTGAAAGAGACACTAGTTTGCTTTTGATAGATGTAGAAAGTCGTCTTGTCTTAATAATCTAGCCAAAATTAACCCTGAATAGAGATTCTGTTTAAAAAATGGGACTAATTTAAGAGAAAATAACTCTCTGATCTAAATGAGAGAAATTGAACAAAAGAATTCTGGATCAGAATACTATTTACCATTACCAAAAAGGCAGAGAACAGGGTATTTTACACATGAATTGTAGTCCCTCATGAGCTCCAGCAGCTTTGCTGTAAGCCCTGCTGGTGTGTCCTCACTGCCTGTGGCACCGCATGAGAAGGATTTGCTCAGCTGTGAGCAGGCCTAGCTGTGCTGCAGGTCACGCTTCAGCACCTGAAAGCAGTGAGCACCCAAGGCCATGGCTCAGCAGCCATGGTCTGGGTGCATGGAGTGCCATGCGCAGTGGCTGTGTCTGAAGCTGCCTATGCTCAACCTGCCTGCCCATGTAAGCAGAGGTGTGTCCTCTCTCCAATGGAGCAGAAGCTGCCCTGGCACCAGAGCAGCAGGACACAGGCTCCAAGCTCTCCATAGCACAGCCTCTTCTTGGTTGACCCTGAGTGGAACTCATAGCCATGGGTCAGTAGTGATAAAGACAAGAGAAATATTCAAAGAAAATACAGTTTCTCAGGGGCTCATGTCACATGTTTACTGTAGGTGGAAGGTGGGGTTGGCAACCCCTGGAAATGCATGAGCTGCTGGAGTGCGTTCAGAGAAGGGCAACAAAGCTGGTGAAGGGCCTGGAGAAAAAGCCTTACGAGGAGCGGCTGAGGAAGCTGGGGTTGTTTAGTCTGGAGAAGAGGAGGATGAGGGGAGACCTGATCGCCCTCTACAACTACCTGAAAGGAGGTTGTAGTGAGGTGGGGATTGGGCTCTTCTCCCCGGTAATTAGCGATAGGACGAGAGGAAATGGTCTCAAGTTGTGCCAGGGGAGGTTCAGGCTGGACATTAGGAAGAGCTTCTTCAGTTAGGCATTGGAACAGGCTCCCCAGGGAGGTGGTGGAGTCATCGTCCCTGGAGGTGTTCAAAAAACGTTTAGATGTGGTACTTCAAGACATGGTTTAGTGGGCATGGTGGCATCAGGTATACGGTTGGACTTGATGATCTTTGAGGTCTCTCCCAACCATAATGATTCTATGATTCTATGATTCTATGAAATATCAGTAAGTTTGAGATGAGAGCATACAGGGACACAAGATAAAGTTGCTCCTTTCCCTGCCACACATGAAGTGTGCGATGACTTCTTAAAATGAACCAAGCTGAAATGGGGGCCCTGCAGGGTCTGACTTGTTATGAAACTGTTCTATACTGGGCTCAAGAATCCAACAGCAAACACTTCGCTAAGGACCACAGCCCAGACAGTTATTTTTACGCATGCTAGTGTCATTGCTCCTTGGAGTTGGGTTTCAGCGTAAAGAAGCTAGTGTTTCGCTGACATCTTAAGATATGAAGGAAAGCTTTGAGCTCTCTGAGGAGTGAGTGAAACATTTGGTTCTACCAGCTGCACAGGAAATACGATCTGAGTCAAATATAAGAACTGAGGGATTTATACATTTGTTTCAGATATCATAACTTCATTTTAAGAAATTCTTCTCCCTGCACACATGCACACACACGTACTCACTTACACCTGCGTGTACCCACACAACACTTATGATGCTGTAACATTTTCCTTCAGGGTTGGTCTTACTGTTGCTGTGCAAAACCTGAATTCTTCCTGGGAAGAAATCTCTACGTGATGTACAGAGTGGCTACTTTTTCCACAAACTTTTCTGAACATGACCATCATGATCACCCTCTTTTGCCCTGTTTTGCTACATTCCCAACTCTCTTTGGTAAGAAAAGAAGTTCTTTGGTACAGGAGACTGAAAATTTTTCTCAGCTGATCAGATAAAAAAGTGCCTGGGAGAGAGATTTCTCCACCACTTATTTTGCCCAGAGATGTGGATTTCCTTCCTTGGCAGCAGGATTGAGATGGTAGATACGCTCTCCACACACACACACTTCATCCTCTCTTGAATACTGCTGGAGAGAGGTCTCATATGTGGCATCAGTGCTGCTTAGGGAAGCCGCAGCATCATATGGTAAGCAAAGCACAGGTACTACTCATAAATAGATGCAGCATTTTCTTTGTCCCTTCAGTCTTTAATATCAAAGGCCTTACAAGCCTTAATTTAGCAAAACTATGTGGAAAATTTTCCTGAATTTTGCAATGCAAGATATCACTTATCAGCATGGTCCATGCTCCTCCATTATAGCATCTTGTGAGTACAGCTGTAGTTTTGATTATCCATCCATACAAGGTCATCAGGCAAGGAAGTACAATCCCTTCTCATTGTCCATAACAGGAACATTATGGATGGTCTGAACAGCTATGCTTGCTGACTTCCCAATATTTGTCCACAAAGATGCTGGGTTTTGATCAGAGGAAGCTGATACTCCATTTCCCTCAACAGATACTGAACTCTTCAAAGTCATGACAGCCATCATTGTGGAGAACATTGCATATTTCCTTTCTCCCTCAGTTATGTGGTCATAATCAAACAGCAGGAACTACACATATTGCTTCTGGGATGTCAGACAAGTCTATCAACACACGAAATCAAGGACAGACCAACAAAGAATGCTTTGTCTGCATTGTAGCAGCAAGATGTTGTCACTATTTAAGGCTGGGCTGGTGCTTACAGCAGGTGGCAGATGCTGTCTATTAGCTTTGTCCTTTCCCAGAAAGGGAAGGAGAGGAGAAAAGCAAGAGAGACTTGTGGGTTGGAAGCTTAAAACAGACTTTAATAAAACAATAACAGTGAAAAGAGTATAAATAATATTAAACCTAATACTACTAATAATAGAAATAGAAATATACAAGTATATATATTGCTCTTCCCGATGATGACCACGGGACCACGTGCCGTGCTGCAACAACTTGCAGTGCTCAGGCGGCAGGGCAGGCGCCCCGATGTCCCAGAACTGGGCTCCACCGCAGGCGGGAACCAGGATTGAGGGATGCCCGGATCAG
>NW_009624303.1:0-7392 GCF_000690535.1 Cariama cristata | reverse complement strand
ACAGACATGACCCGCCATCGACTCTGACAGCAGGCGCTGCCTGAAACCTGTAGTCAGCTTCAGACAGGGCAGTTACAAAAAGACTTAAATGAAGAGAAAAAAAAAATCTGATGAAAGCAGCAATAGTCCTGTTTTAGCCAAACCAGGACAGATGTACAGACTGTTATTTACCCAGAAGTGCCCAGTGAAAGTGAGACAGATTTCCCCCCAACATGGGACAAAAAAGAACCAATTTCCTTCCCATTGCAGGTCTTTTCTTCACACTCAAGGTATGGACAGCAAAATAGCAAGCATCCCCATGCTAGTATCTCTGTACTGCTCTCATACCAGCACCATTCCAGACCGGATCCCTGGGACAGAACACAGTTTTGTGCCATGCTGTTTTCTGCGCAGTAGTAACCCAGCAGAAGGAAAGAATATAAAAAAGTTACATAATTCTTCAGAGGAAACAGCAGAGAGATAAAAAATATTACAAAATAAATAACAGTCAGAGACAACTAATGACATGCAGGTCATCTGATTGGAAGGGGGGCAGCTCTGTCTGTGGCTGCCTTGGGAGACCATAGGCTGGCAGGGCTAAAGGCATCAGGTATAAAAATTTGCCGTAAGGGTGATTCGCCCTTGAAGAAAGATAAGCAGGGGCCGTCTTGACAGGAGATTTTAGTACACTCATATGTGTATTATGAGATCCTGAGCAGTGAACCCTGCTGCTAACCCATTATTTCTTGCTTCCCAAATGCTGTGCAGAGCCCACCCTATAACTGGTTATCCCACCAGCCCAAGTGCTTCCTAAAGTACTTCCTCTCAGCATGCTTGTTAGGAACCACTGCCTTGAAATATACAGCTGATTCAAGACAAAATAATCACCACCATATGGCCTGTAGTGCTAGGACAAGGAGCAATGGTTTTAAACCAAAAGAGGGTAGATTCAGACTAGAGTTAAGGAAAAAATATTTTATGATGAGGAAATGCTGGAACAGTTTACCCAGAGAGGTGGTAGATGCCCCGTTCCTGGAAACATTCAAGGTCAGGTTGGATGAGGCTCTGAGGAAATTGATTTAGTTGAAGATGTCCCTACTCATTGGAGAGGGGTTGGATTAGATGGTCTTTAAAAGAACCTTCCAACCTAAGCTATTCTGTGATTCTATAATGCTGATGATTGTCTTGTGCATTCTCACGTTTTATATCTAGACAGTACTGCATGGCACTGTGGCTACACTGGGCAGTATTGAGCTAAAATGCCACCTCTTTAGAGCAATTCTGAGAACCTCTTGGTGAATCACAGGATTGGACCAAGTCCTGTGGAAAACTGGCTTTTTGTCTCCTCAATTATAACCTGCAAATTGCCAGACTTTTCTTAATGGTGCCCAGTGATGAGATAAGAAGTGATGGGTAAAAACTGAAATAAAGGAAATTCCTTTAAACATAAGAACAGACTTTTTGCTGTGAGGGTGGTCCAAAATTGGAGCTGGGTGCCCAGAGAGGTTGTTCAGTCTCCATCCTTGGAAATATTCAAACCCAATTGGGCAAGGTCTTGAGCAACCTGCTTTAGTTCACCCTACTTGAGCAAGGGGGTTGGACTATATGATTTCCAGAGGTGCCTTCCAATCTCAAGTATTCTGAGATTCTATATGGAGTGTACAATGGAATGTAGAACTCTACATGGAATGTAAAAATGGGCCACAAAACTGGAAAAATAAAATCAATACATAAAAGAATCAAAGATCAGGAACTGGTGTGAAAAGTTAAAAGTTCAGAAGGACCTTTAGCATGAGCAACTCTGATAGCCCCTTTCCTCCACAAAGCAATAAAGGACATAGGCCAAAAATGGCCAAGTTCTCTGCTGCTGTGTCATTAGAATAGAATAGAATAGAATAGAAGGTACATGATGCTGATATTCTATGTTATTCTAGCCAGAACACGCTAACGTCTGTTAGTGTAATTGCCCTTTGAAAATTAACAGTGATCACCCTGAGATTTTTTTAATAAGCCTTCTGACCCTTAAGTCCAAACTCTTAAGGAAATCAAGATATTTTCTGTAAATTTGCCTGTGGATGAGAATTCGAATTAGAATGGAATGGAATAGAATAGAATAGAATAGAATAGAATAGAATAGAATAGAATAGAATAGAATAGAATAGAATAGAATAGAATAGAATATTTTTAGAATTATGTCACAATAATTGTCCAAAGGGGACATTGTACTTAATTTGTGCAAAGAAATTGAGCTCATGCATGATCAGCCAGACATTGCCTCATACTGACATCTAGGAATTTCTGTTTTTCAGAAGATAAAACTCCTGACAGGAGCTGAAGCTTGAGAATTTAATCACGTTTTTGCTTGAGTTGTTTCTGTAACTGAAAATAACTCTTGAATAGAAAAGAGCTATTCTTGCCTACACATGTGTCTTTTATAAGCCAAATGCTCTTTAGATGTCTTCTCCATCTGCATGGATACCTGAAGGAATGGTTTCTAAATGTGTCTGAATTTGGCTTAATAACTCAGATTCTATTCAACAAGAAGACTTAAGACTCAGAAGTAAGACAATTTGCCTTCCTGAATCCTATCCATTTTGAAGGGTTCTTCTGCCACCTTCTTAGACTGATTTACTTTCCAACAAGCTTCCTACCTGTCAACACTGACTGGTTAATTAGTGTGCTTAAAATAGATGAGAAATGTTAAGATTCATGTCTTACAAGCCAGTCAGACTGTGGAGCTTCCCAAACACGCTTGTCATTCACTAGTTATCTAAGACACTGCCAAAATATCTTCAGTAGCTGTTACTGCATTTCTTCCAGTCCAGCTAAGGCCAACCAAAAGGTTAGCTTTATCACAAGAAAACAAGCCTAGAGGAAGGTGGCACAGAAACACTGAACAAGCAGTGAGTCTCACCCTCTGCTATTATAAGCCTCAACATTACAAATAGAGGAAAATGGCAACTACCTAAATTCTATTAAATGCAACACTGATTGTCTTCTCTGTAGCACTACTTAAAATTCTTGTTGCTTAAATAAGTGCCAACTGGAACTATTCTTAGATTTTCAGTGTTAGGTGTTATATTCACTCAGAAGCAGCCTCAACCTGGGGAGACAGGTGTCTTTTTGCTGCCTAAATCTTTTGGGATCGAGGTTAGACAGAGTGTTATCTAAAAATCTCTTTCAGTTTTGAGGGTGTGTAATCAAATGTATGGTGCAGGAATATCTGGTGATTACAGCACATGCTGAGACAGTGAGATAGCTATGCTGTGGGCTCTCATTAACCTGAATGACCATACTATGACAATGCTGTAATAATTACAATATAGACCGCTTCGTGTAGAACAATATTCAACTTTCAAGTTTTATGGACCAAAAGAACAGCAGACAAGAGAATACAGTTAGCAGACTTGGGTCTGCAGTTAATAGACCTGGGTCTGCTTCCTGCTAAATTTGTGACTTCTTAGCAAGATATTGTGAGGGAGACTTGAACCCTAAGGATGCCCAACAAATTTGCAGCTGCAGCACAATTGTCTGAATCTGTATTAGCTTATTTGACAGTTAACTTAAGCCAGTTAGTTTGTGACAAAATCAGGGGTGTTAGAGGCTATAAAAGGGAAGCCTTTTGGGATGGGAATGGTGGAAAAGGGAAGAAAGAGAAAGTACTATTCATTTTTTATATGGATAAGACAGCAGGAAGTACAATGATTTCAAGCACAAAAACAGTGGAGTGCAACTTCACACACAGTTGCTGTGAAGCAAATCGAGACTGGTCAGTAATGAGACTGCACAGAAAAGTGGTTGTAGATATGTTAGGTAGTTATATTCAGGATGAAAGATAGCTCAGGCAAGTCTCATTAGCCAGGAAGTAGCCTTCTACTTCTAGACATTATCTAAACAGATTTGGTATACATTCTAAGAGCAGCAGGACAGAATGTGAACACTTTTGTCTGTAGAGAAAAAAACATTGTGATGGAAAAATTCTGAAAGAGTCAATACTGATGCAGATCAATAGTAACACAGCATGACGGAAATGAGATTGGAATTGTTAACTACTTCCCGTTAAAATCATATGAAGCCAGACTGGCCAGTCATTAGCAGTCCATGTAACTGAAAGCATTCAGTCCAGCTCACACTGCAAATGAAATTTCTAGAATAAAGCCAGAATAGCAAAAGCAAGACTTGAAAGAAGACAAGATAAAGCCAGAAAAGTACAGGATGGAAGCAGAAATAACTGAAGACATGAGGAAGCCTCTTAAAGATCATCAAAGGAGATCTGAATCTTTGAAATAAGAATTAAAGATGTTATGCCCAGAGATTTCTTCAAAGTATAGGAAGAATGGCTCTACACGAGTTTTTGAAGCAAGCTCATGGGCCATAAATCTATGCCTTTGATTGTCACATAACATTACCTAGCAAACTGGTAAAGAGAGGTTCCTAAATCATCTGATCTATCCTCCATTAGAATGACTTAAAATCCACATAAAAGCCAGGAAAATGTCAGGATTCTTTGTTAGCAAAGGATTCAGGAGCCCAAGCCTTTGTGTAGAGAGGAGGGCAGATCTGAAAGCAGAATACGCTCTCAAAAATAATAGATATTGCAATAAAGAGAGTTTAAAAATCCCATTAACCATGGCTCTAGCAGTACTAAAGTTGGAGTAATCCTTTTGGAAGAAAAGAGTATTCAGTTACTGGTGGGGAACTATATTATTCTTCCCAAAGAGTCAAACCAATAAGCTGAACTGTAGCTAAGAAGGCAGCCAATGGGTATGAAGTTGGTCTCTCTGTTCATTCACGAGCAAGTTTCTGCTATTTGATTAGCTGCATGGTTAAAAAGATGCAAAGTCAGAGAGATCCACAGATCTCATCAGCAATTTATGGGATGGCAGTCCTAAGTCTCATGTGGATCAAGTCCTTATATGTGTTCAAATGTTACGTAATGACTTAAAATTCACAGTGGATCTGGTACAGCAATATGTGCCCAAGACCTGTAAGTTTCAAAAAAAGTGTTATATGATAAAAAACCGTAAATATTGTAAAAATGTAAATGCATCCTTTTCAATGGAAAATTTGAAGGTTTGAGACATGAAGGGGGAGGCTGAAATAAATAATAATGTTGCCTATGATATTGAAAAAATAACTTTCAGGAAATTAGTCTGCATTTACCACTGACATGGGACAATGAGTTGAGGTTAACACAATTCTTTCTGGATAAAAAAAATAATTGTATTTCAGACACCAGTCAGGGGAGTGTTTGTAGAGTACTTGTTCTTACTACTCCTGGTAGTTCATCCACAAAATGCAGCCTACCATTTTTTCCATAAAAAGAGATCTGGAACAAAATCTACATTTTCTTGAGCTGATTGGTACACTCATTTCTAAGAAACAATCTTTGTGTGATCTGCGACTTGCAAATATCATTCTCAGCCGTGCTATCAGAATTAGAAGAGCGTGCTTGGAAAGATCACTATGGTCTGCAAATCATCAGTATATATGGTATGAGGTCTGAAGCATAGCCTCATTCTGCTGTTCCCTGGGTAAAAGGAGAGCTCCTAGGAATGTTGGAAGATGATAAGCAGAAATGCCAGAACACTAATCCTTCAGAGCAAATCTTCTCCTTGCTACACTTCGACTAATGTGTTGCTGTGAATGGGACCTGAAGATGGTAAGGACACACTTTCTTTATTATATTTGATAAGTATTGGATCAGATTAAATTAATTACAAGGAATACCTTCTGTATCTCCTATGGAACTCGTCTGTCCAATATGGAGCTTAACATGCTCTGTTACCTTTTTGAGATGTCCTCTAAGAATCTGTTTGAATGTTCCTGATAAAGACATCGTGTGCTGAGGCAGTGCAGGGGGAGATGGAATTTTGATTTCTTGAGGAAACCAAGTAATTAGCATTACTAATGTGAGTTATGGAGTAATTCTCTAGCCAGAAAAGCAGTTGGGACCAATAATTTATGCACATATGTAAAAACCAATGTCTGGTGCTAAATGTAAACCTCATGAGAATATTATTGATGAAGACTAGCTTGTGCTACACTTCATGGAAGGCAGTGGCAGACATGTCCATCCTCTTTCCTAATCCTGCTCTTGCCTTCAAGAACTACTATCTGCAATGCATTGTGCATTTGTAATTGAGCCTTACTACATAAACAGAGAAGCAAACTTTCCATGTCTCCACATAGGGAGTTTGGAAAACGGACTTTCATACATGTGAAGTCTTCTATTTCCAGCAATAGCTCTCTGTTCCACATATAGACTAAAGCAACCTAGTCCTTTGGAAAGGTCCTGAAACAGCCAACTGAGAATACAACGGTGGGTAAATGTGCAACCTGTGACTGAAAATGGGCAGTACTGAATGTGCGGCTAACGTGAACAATGCACACACCTCCTATTTCCACAGCAAATATTAAGTAACTCTTAGATGATATTCAGAATGCCATTTCCTTCACACATTTAAGTAGCTGAGTGACTCCAGCTACAGAACAGGTGGGTGAAGTAAAAAGGCTTAGAAGCCTGAGTAAAGTACAGAAAGCAGAGGGACAAAAGCGGACAAAAACAGTCAGAGAAGTGGATAGAAGGGAAATTAGGGTTCCTAGCATGATATTACTATTAGGATGCAAATGACTCAGAAAAAGAGGTTAGGTGGCATGTTCCTTAACTGACCCTCTGTCTGTCACAGAATTGGAGAGATCTCATCATGCAGGCAGATTATCATAACTCTGTGTGGTTCTCAAATACTGTAAATGGAAAGTACAACTAAACTATGCTTTGCCTGAACTTTGTGTGAATACTTCCTATCCACCTTAAGCTGTAAAGGTCATTTCACTCAATCACTTCTTTACCAAGCATGCAGGCATAACCTTTGCCTTCTGCATCCATGTTGTCAACTCCCTGATGCTTCCTCAGGGATTTCTCCAGCTAGTCTGTGTCCTCCAGGAGCAGGGTGACCCCTAGGGTCCTCTGGGCACAGCTGGCATGGAATGCTCTGCCCCGCACTCTACCTTGCACATTTGCAAACCTTGGATTTTGCCTCTTAGTGCCCCGAGTCTGAGGTCTTTATCTATGTTGAACCATATATTCCCAGCAGTATTGTCTTCCAAAGGGCTACTCATGTAAGTAGAGTAAGAAGCTTCATCAGATTTCTTCCTTTCTCTCTTTGATGAGAAAGACAGGATCTTTTTCAGCTAGTAGTTTCTTCTGGGGTTTGAATAGACTTGTAAGTCATAAAGAACAAAATTGATAAATTTAGTTCATCAGAATTCACTGAGTAGAAGTTTCTTTCTGCAGAACAGGAAATTTTTCAGCTAATGTTATTCTACCAATGAAACAGTGCTTATTTACTTAGAAGGGACATCACCAATGTCTTCATGGATATTTTCCTTTATCCAAGATGCTTACAGTAA
>NW_009624302.1:0-14546 GCF_000690535.1 Cariama cristata | reverse complement strand
GGCCAACTTCGGACCGACTCTCACAAAAGTGCAGATGATTTTCAGTATATTTCAGTCTCTCTTTTTATTTATTTCTGCATTTATTTATATTAGCTTTACTCAAGGACACTTTAAACATTTGATCATCTCTCTGCAAATATGAACATTCCTTTTATACCTTATTATACCCGTTATACCTAATTGTTATACAGAGCAGCCAGGGTTTTAAAGAAAAAGTGTTGATTGATAGGCTAATGTGGAAAGCATCAGAGAAAATCCTCCAGTGTAATCATTGAATCTTCAGATCCAGCCCTTCAAAGGATTCTTATTGATTGTCCAGGGCAGTATATTGATAAATCTGATTCTCACCTTACTGGAGTGGGCTTTTTCTGTTGGACACTGCTATGTGGCCTTTGACATCTTCTCTGTACTGAGTCTCTGCAAGATGTCGATCTGTCCTGTTAAGCTTTGTGAAGGTGGCTGTTGCATGAATAAAGGTGGGTGCAGAGTCTGGTTGGTGTTGAGCACAGCATGATACCAGTGGGAGGAAAGTAATTCTGCGTGGCTAGTTAGTCATATTGCAATTATAACTAGTACTTGCTGTCCTGCACAGCCTTAGTCTAGCTAATACCTTGAATAAACAAGAAAAGTTCGTTATCTGGCAAAAGGATCTGGCAAAACTTCCTAAAAGGTCCACTTATTTCTGGATGCAGATGAGCTGGAAGAAAAGGGGAGAAAGGAGCATTAGCAACTGTTGTGTGTCATGCACACACAAAAAAGGATTTTCTCTTTCTTAGTTGTCTCATAGAGAGCCAGAACTTTGTTCCTTTGTAGATGTCGTAGTTCTGTATTGCCTGTATTATGCTGATTGCTTCCTTTGGGAAGTTTATAAGACTGTATTTGACAGACTTACAGAATTGATGAGGTTGGAAGAGACCTCTGGGATCATCGAGTCCAGCCTTTGCCCTAACACCCCCATGCCAACTAGACCATGGCACTAAGTGCCACGTCGAGTCTTCTCTTAAACACCTCCAGGGATGGGGACTCCACCACCTCCCTGGGCAGCCCATTCCAATGCCTAACCGCCCTTTCTGTGAAGAAATGCCTCCTCATGTCTAACCTGAAATTTGTTCACCTATACCATGAATAGTGACATGGAGCCAGATTTCAAGCTAGTGAATATTGCCACGGCCTCACTGAATCTCTGCTGGAAATCTCGGCAGTGACATCGAGCCTGTGCTGCTTTTTAACACACCTCATCTCCTTCTCTGTTCCCATAAGTGGAGTGGGAAACAAGCAGCGTGTCAGTAAGCTCAGCCAAGAGCCAGAGTCGCTCTGTGGCACAGTCCATGTCAGGCATGCTAATATTTTCACAGCTGGGAATTGTGCATAAAAGGCTCTTTCTCCATCATTACTAATTGCCACATGTATGACTGAAGCAACCAGCAATGCCACTTACAGGATGGACTCAATCCGCGGGGTCGGTTGTTATGAGATGGCTGGAATTTTGTACCCATTAGAGCTTTGTAGGAAAAATTAATTTCTGAGGATGACTCATGTGGATCTGGCTGCCGCTTACTGAAAAATATGTGTGTATGTGGGATGAAGCAAAAATTAGCTGGATCTATCCGGTAGCAATAGAATATGTACAGGGAAAAGGTTAAAAATACATGAACGACTCTCTCTAGTGACACCCCAAAATGAGGACATTTCAGGGCAACATGGGCAAACGATCTGGTCAAATAAGCTTTTCCTGGGAATCAGTAAGCTGTTAGTACAATCTTTTGGATTTCCGTCTGGAGAGCTTTATCAGAACTGTGGGCGCCCCGCGTGCTGCTTTGCAAACGCCCGTGTGTTTTATGCTGTTACCAGATGGGCACAAAGGACAGTGTCAGGGTCACGGGCTGTCCTCCTCCCGCCCCTGGGACTGCTGTAGTGAGTCACAGATCCAGTGGTTTGGGAACAGCCTGTGAACCAACCCTGCTTATTAATCGTTTTGCTTTTTGCAGTGTTCTTTTTAAGCTAGATCAGTTCCTTAATCCAGCTCACCAGGCAGCTGCCCAAACACTTTCAGCAGCAGACGTGAGGGGCAGAAGCACGTTGGCAGGAGGAGGCAGGGAGAGGAACGGGCAGCTACATCAGCTGGCTCTGTGATTTAAAGGAGTTCTGCATTTCAAAGCAAATCAGTCTCTGAACTCTAATAGCAGCCTTGACATTGCAACTTGTTGGCTGGTTAGCTTAGCACAGACATGTGGAAATTTGGACCTGGGCTTGCCTATAATGGCAAAAGAAGAAAAATCTCTTCAGCCTCTGCAGAGCTGAGTGCATGCCCAGAGCTGGGAGGGTTTGAAGGAAGTAAGTCATATGCTTGTCATGCAGCCACCAGTGCTCCTTGCCATGAGCTGACAAGGGGATGGAAACTGAAAAGGAAGCTGATTTTTAAAAGATCAAGAACTCAAGAACTTAATCAGCTAAATTCCTTGTCACCGATGGGGCTGGGAAGGTCAAATATGTAACCTTTGTCAAGGTGCACATTTTTGATAGAACATCTACTGCATCTGGAATCCCAGCTTTGCAAGCAAAACTTCACTCCCATACATCTTCGGAATAAAATACTAATAAATCCTTGTTCTTGTACTATTTCAAAATAGACTATTTTGTGATTAATAGTTGCAGGGGTAAGTGCTTGAAGCACTCTGTATGTTTAAAACACCAAGTACACTCCTGAGGCTCAGGCAAAGGTAGTCTATGGACAAGTCAGGAAGTCCTGACTCCTAATGCTGCTCTCTTCATTTGGCCTCAGTTTGATGTTTTAATAGGCTAATATCACAAACAAATTCTCCCTAATAGAGAATTTGGGGAATATACCTCTGTCTTGGTTTGTGGATTTCACTAACATGTATTTCAAAATAGTTATATTCAGGGTTTTACAGTGTGATTATCACTCTGGAAACAGTTTATGTTGGGAAATTCATTGTTGCAATATTAACTTTCCAGTCATCCAGTAAATAAAATAATCCAAGTGCTGTTGCGAATAGTTTTAAATTACAAATGAGTTTAAATTCCAATAAACTGCCTAACCCGAAATCAGTGGCTCTGCTGGGAAATGCGTGAATCTCATGTAGATAGCACTTGAACAAAAAGGTCAGTGAGGAAGTTTGTTAGTTGGAGAAGGAAGAGGGTTTTAAAAACATTTTGTGTTTCCTTCTAGTAGCATTTATAGCTATTAGCACTAACTGTGCAAACTAAATCAATACTGTTTCCAGATCGTATGCACAGAGTTTTCAAAAGTATTTGGTTTCTTTTCATCTGAGATTAAGCTGCTGATCTTGTTAAGATGAGTAATAGATGCAAAATATTCTTAATAATTAAATTATGAATTAAGTTACTGCAGGACAAATGAGAAGTGATCATTGTATGGAGAAGTAAACACTGTTGTTGATTTTGGATGAGGCTTGTGGTAACTTACTGCAGTGCTAACCTTGGCGAATCACTGTCCAGCTCAACATGGTTTCATGGTTGCCTTCTGCTGTTTTTTGTTGAGGGGTTGAAATTAGAAGTCAAAAATGCTGAGCTTGTTCACATCTTTGGTATCTCATTAGAAATGCTTAATCATTTGGAGAAGCTCTGACTAGCTGGTTAATGTGTTTATTCCATGGTATCCAGCTCCTGTGGAGAACTCTCTATAGCAACGTGAGAATGAAGGTGTTTACAAGAAGTTCACCTGAAAGGACCTCAGCAACAGCATTTGAGACTCTCCTGTGGGAATTTATAACAGGAATCTTCAAAGAGAAAAAAAAGAAAGATTTGTAGGTTAAAATGAGCGAACAAATGATCAAAGCTTCTGAGAGTCTCTTGAGTTACTGATTTTCTCGTTTTTTCTTAAGCATCACAAGCTTACTGCTCCAGGCAGAACTAATTAACAATGAAGACAGGAGAGAACTGCTGAGGAAGGGATGGAGAACAAAAACTTACTAAAATTTAACAATAAGATATCTCTGTTTCATGTAATATCTGTTATGTTGATCACTTTTAGTGACAACAACCCAACAGTATTTTTTTCTAATTACGCAGAAGTGCCAGGTACTGTAGGCTATGTAGTCTCCTGTTTTGAAGTTCAAACTGTGCCTTTAACAGTACTAAAGAATTAATTTTTTTTTTTTTGCTTGTTCTGTAGGTTAAAGAAGTCAGGCATTCTGACACTATCTCTTCCAAAAAGATACCACTTTTTAATTATGCAGCTTTGTTTTTTAAGTCTATTGCCTGATTGATGACTTTATGGGTTCAATGTAGCAAGCAAACTATGTGGTAGAACCTGAGGAAGCAGAAACTAGGAAGCAACCCAAAAAGTTGTCGATCAGGCAATAGACTTAAAAAACAAAGCTGCATAATTAAGAAGTGGTATCTTTTTGGAAAAGATTGTTTTGGATATGTGATGAATGGAGATCAGAAAACAATTAGACAAATTTGTGGAAGAAAAGCCCATGGAACAAGCCTCTCTGCATTAAACCACTGGCTTCAAAGAACCTAAAATATTGATTACTGGAAGGTCATCACAGGAAAGCATCACTATATACTATTTCTGCTCCCCCTTTCCTTCTCTCAAGAGAGATTACTAGAGATAGACTGCTGAACTAGATAGGGTCGATAACCTAGTGCTGCTATTCTTCTGTTATGCAATTCAAATTAATTTGAATTGTCATGGACTTAGCTTGTGACTCAAAAAGTCACAACTACTATTCAAGGGTAAAGAAAAGGAAGATTCGGTCAGTATTGACTTGTAGTTACTTTTCCACACCTCATTTGATAGTCATAATTTGCCCCTTTCACCTCCCGTTAAGGCAATATTTCTCTATCCTTGCATACTAAAATCTTTCAAGTCTCATTTACATACCTGCATCATATTCCTAGTGAAAATATTGAAAGCATGTATGATTCTTGCTTTATATATTATATAATTACTATATACATGTTATATATATACGTAACATATATTCAATTAACTGCATGATTCTTCATGCTCCTTCTCAAACACTTTTTTTCACAAATCGCTGTGCCTCATTGCCACCCAAAATTATCCCTGTACCTTATGTTTGGAGTTACTTGTATTTTTTTCTTTTCAAAATATGTAGCTATTCTGTAGATAGCTATGTGTATGTAGATAACATCTGTATAAAATAATTAGGCATCATAATGTTAGGCAGAAAGTCCAAGTTTTCAACACCAAACTTTTATTGACTTGTAAAATTTAACATCTGTGATAGCACAGTACATATGTGTGTGTAGGAGGGGTTCCTGTGAAAGATTACGTTATTTTGGGATTAGAAAATCTGAGAAACATCTGGTTGACAAATGAGTCCCGCAATAGAGTTATTTCTTCAGCTTCTTTTTATGCCTAGCACTAATGTTAACTGTAGTACTAGACATTCCCAGTGCCAGCAAGTCCTCACCAGTTGGTGGTTATAATGGAGAGTTGAGAGCGATGTGGTGAGCAGGTCATAAGGGACATGAGTGTGGTGTGGGAAATTTAAGATATATATCTTACATTATGTATGCTTCTCATGGCACAACTTAATAGACATCTGGTATAATGAGGACCCTAAGTTGTTTACGTGGCAGTCAGTGACAGAAAGTCTGTTAACTGAAGAGGAAGACTCCAAAAGCCTCATCGTGTGCAGGGACAATACAGCGCAGACCACATTGTCCCTACCTGGTATCAATAATACCCCACAAGCAGCTCAAGTCTTTTGAGTCTTACAGCAGGATAATTCCTTCTTTGGCTGGAGTTAATGTCTTGTGCTTCCAGTTTAGTAATTCTAGACTCTCCAACTGGATAATTAACACACACTTAAACTCTGGGAGCCACAGAGCTGCTGCCATTTATGGTAGCTGACTTATGCCATTTCCAGTTATACTGTCAAGGGTGATGGTGGCTGTATAGCAGCAAGGCTATGGCCTTGTTACATGACTTGGAAGACTGTCAGGTTGATGTAGTGAACTGTAGGGGACTCTATGTTCTGCTACAAGAGAAGAATCTATCTTCTTTTGCCTGCTCCTTTGCATCAAATGCACACCTCTGCTAGGCCCTCCAGATCTCTTTGTTCAGTTTCTGGACATGGGGTTTGATCTTTGATAACCTGATACATACAAATTGCTCCAAGAGCTTAGATGTGTCTTTTCCCATGACAAGGATGTGTAGATATCCCAGTCTTTGCATTTCAGGCTCTCAGAGCTTTGTTTCTGTTTCACCTTTAACAAACGAGCAAATGCTTGTGATTGTCTCCTCTGAGCCCCATCAAAATGAAGTATGTTTTCCAGCCGGTCACAGCTTCTGTGATCTCTTTGCTATCTTTGCATTTTGGTAGCCTTCAAGCAGTGTGTAATTTCAGTCACGTGAAATAAATCTGTGTGTAGCAACCAACCAGCTAGGCTGGATAGAGGCAACTCCTGCTGTACGCCGCAGAAAATAGAGTAACTCTAAGTGCAAAAAGCATTTCAAGTGGCTTAAAAATTGCTTTATTGTGAATTATAGACTACTTTGCCTGTTCTGATAATGGGAAACACCATCTACTGTGATTCATTGTAGTCAAGCAGCATTAACTTCAGAGAGAAATGGGACAAAAGGGAAACTGCTCCCTTGGTAATGGGGTATTTTGTGTGGGCAAGCACTGTAGCTATACTAAATTATTTTACTCATCTCATTCAGAGCTGTCCTTCTAAGCCCTTTTAGTGTTGAAATTATATACTATATAGTAAAAAGTAAGTTAAAGAGTGTCTGAGTAATTGAAGCAAAGAATAACAGGTATTAATCAGAGAATATAATCCTGACACATATTAACAGCTCTTAAACTGATTAAGTTTAACAGAACAGCAAAAAAACCCCAGAAATAGCAGAAAAATCTCATCTTTTCACAAATGGGGATGAAGGCTTTCTAAAGTGGGAAACCAAAGATAGGCTCCTTGGCTGCCATTTTATAAGGGGCTGGTAAACGTGAGTCCTCAACCCTTCAGTAGATGAACTTAGCTGCTTTTTAACTATGCTCTCTGAGACTCATGTTCGACTGACCCCACGGGAAACCCAGGGGGATACATCTCACTAGCCTAAATTCAGTCCTTGTGAATACCTACCTCTGCCACAGATTATCATACTGTATTAATTGAGAATCTATTTTAGCAGGAAACTCTCTCATTATGAAACATGAATGCTGAAAGGGCAATACAGACTACCTTTTCTTTGTGGATGTGTGTTCAAATTCAATCAAGGTGGTATGCCACATGGTGCCATTTAATTTAAATTGAATTAATCAATAGAGTACATTAACCACATCATTTTAATATTGTCGTGGTAAAATCCTTGGCCTGTAGGAGTCAAGAACAAAACTCCTGGATGAGGTGGTGAGATGACACCATAACATTAGATCTTTTGCAAAATTAATACAGCAAAATAAATTGCTTCTTTCCTCCCTTTTCATTCTTCAAATTTTGAACCACTGCCATTTGGACAAGCATCCTCCACGTTCTGTGTTCATTTATGGAGCAAAGGTATTGCAGGAGTTAGTAATGGGGGTTTATGACCTCTCCCTCTTCTTATTTCTTTCTCCTGTTGAGCAAGTTTCTAAGTTACTTCAGGTTTTAGTTCCTCGTTTGCAGATTGAGTGACAGCATTTTCCTCCTTAGAGTGTCTTCTGAAGATTAAAATTCCAAATTGGAGGAACTCAGGTTCTCCATGAACTGTGCCCAAGCGTGGGGAAAAAAGGCCAAATTCTTGTGTGTAAAAATCAGATTAAATTTTTTTTTGGCCTCTATTTGTGTATCTTCTCTCTTCGTATATTTTGTTTTGCTTTTCCGATTCCATGAGTGAAACGATACAGCTAGTTGTCATTAAAGTCTCCTGGAAATTGGTCCAGAAAGAATAACACCCCAGAGTCCACTGGCTTTGGTTTCCCTGAACCAAGGGATCTGTAAGAAATCATGAGAGCTGTTAGTGGTTTGCAATGCCCAGCTCTAGAGTATTGTGATTTTCCTTGGCAATTTCATTTTGTTTCAAGGGAAAAGATGCTCTTTTCACTATGTGGCTGGGAAATTTAAAGTTGTGGCCATCACTCAAAGCTCTCTTTCCTGACACATGTGTTTTTATTTTAAGTTAATTGATCGATTATAATGAGGGACGATGAGGACAGACTTGAGTTCACAGAGGGCAGTTCTAGCCTCGCTGGAGTAAGGGTTTTACCATTTATTGGTAAATAAATGGGCAGAACTTTGTCTAATGACTTGAAGAAGTATATTAAGAGAATTGGACAGTCACAAAGGATCTTGGGAAAACTGAATTCAGCTTCACTTATCCATATGAGTTAATTTCAATCATGGAGAGGTCTGTATTGAATGATTTAGACATCCCATGTTCTTTTATTTATGAGGGCTGTAGGGTCTATTATATTATCTTATAATTTCCATTCTGCCTCAGGTGAAATGCAGATTTCTATAGCACTCTGAGAACTAATAGTGGGAAAGATTTGTTTCCAGATTAACCAGAGGTGGTCCCACACTAGAGACTGTCCTGTTTTATATATGTGAAACTAAGCCTGCAGAACTTTCCTGTTTCCGTTTTGTCTTTTCAGTTTGCTTTAGTTATTTATGACTTTGTGTCTGAAATTTTGCTATACCCTTGAAAATCGCAGAAGAAATATTTGAGGGATTATTTTTCCTGTTGGGTAAACCCAGTCATAACTAAAATGTTTACTTAGCTTGTTTATATCTGGAATTTTTTATAAGCCTATTGTACAATTTTGATTTCATTATGGCATCGTGTGCTGCATAGTCTGGCAGTACAGATCCACAGAGTTATAGCTACGCATTATGTAAATACTACATTTATTTTAATGGGAGCTTATTATTTTTTTAATATGCTTTTAGAGATAAAAAGAAAATTCTCTGAATGTAAATTTGGCTCTGCTGAATAGTCATTTAAAAAGAGTGACTGGAAAGTGACATGTGTACTCTTTTTAACTTGTATAACATTGAAAGCCTTAGAAATTTTAGCATCATTCATGTTAACACATCAAAGTATTGCTGGTTAAACTCAAATCTCTCTGAAATGCTAATCTGCACCCTTAGCTGTAGTGGAATGAACATACAGATGGTTCTTCTAATTACTCAGAGAAAGAAAAGGGGATGATTTCCTTTAATGATTTCCCCTTCTTTCCAGACTGAAAGCAGTTCCAGCTCTTCCCTCCAGCTAATTTGACGACTAAAAGATGCCTTTGTCTTGCTTTCAGCTATTGAGGTTTCATCGCAATTTGTTAAAACTTTCCGTCATGAAGCGAGCTGTGAGGCTCTGTAGGTTTAGTTCAGAGGTGATGTGAAGGGGAATTATAACCTTGAGTATTTAAAACCAGAATGGGGGAGGGGATATTTTTGTCATCCCATGTTATTGCAACGATGGCAAAGATGGGTTTTTAGCAGGAAAATAGCAACTTGAATCTTAGATGCAGAAAGTCATTGATCAGGGAATAGACCCCAAATATTCAGGCTCCAGACTCATGGTAGCTCCATTTTCCCAAAGGTACAAAAGAAGAGATTTGAAACACATTTCTACAGCTGTTGACTTCACTGTTGCTTTGTGGGATAACACGTGCTTCAGAGGAACTGGAGAAAAATAGTCTATGAATAATTTCAAAGCTTTTCATTTTCACTACGGACCAGAACAAAGGCTGAGATTTTACAAACTCTATGCTGGAAAATGAGACCTGCGCATTCTAAAAACCTCTGGCATGATCACTGGTCTGATGGCCTCCCACCACTCTGTACCTCTGCATCACAGTGGTGCAGCTACATGGGAATCTCTTTGCATTGACAGGGACGGTCTCCAGCCAGGCAGGTCCATGCCAACTGTTGGAATACGTGAGGGCCAAACCTCCTGCTGTTAGGGTTCACGTGGAGCTACCTGAGGAGAGAGAAGGTCTTTGTTCTGCTTGGGAGCATGACTAAGCTGACACAGGTGGCTGAGAAGGGGACTGGAGCTGTGGGGACCCACATCACCCTGTTTATGGCCTCTGTCTGTCTTCAGACCTCAAAGGTGGGGTTTATGTCTACTGCCTTCTCTCGGCTCTGAGCTCTGTCCCTTGGAGGCTAAGGCTAGTTGGTGTAAACTGGAACAAGACGGGGGAGCAAAAGGGAATGGACTTGATTTCTTCTGGCTCATGATCTGGATGCAAGCAGAGTAGCCCTTTAGCTCTGACTAGAAGGTTGTGACCTATAGCCTTGCATAGAAAACTAGATGTCAATGACAGTGTCATCCCATAACTCCTTCAAGTATTTCACTTCATTCAACACGGCATCAAGCTGCTACAGTTATTTCAGGATTTAATAGACTGTCATAAATTACCATTTGATGGTGTGTTTGCCTGAATATTCTAGAAGCTCTCATGGGTATTTTTCAATTGAAATACTCACTGGGAACAACAACAACAAAAAAGAAAAAGAATAGCTTAAATAAGTACAACTACTCCTTTTCTTTTGAACTCCTACATACACATCTTACTTAATCACTCCCTGTCAACGTTTTCTGTTATGTTTTTGAGGTGCACCACTTCTCTTCAAGCTATTCAAAAGAGGGGGATTTGAGTTCATGACTGTATGAAGACTATTTCAGTGCTCAGAGAGACTAATTGTCAGGTCAGAACTCAGTGGGTTTTTTTCTCCTTCGTTTTCTACTAACCAAAATGTTGTATAATGTTTTTGCTAAGTAAAACTGTAACCGTGCTTAAAAGCTTTTTTTCCTACTAGAACTAAAAAAAAAAAAAGGAACCATTACTGTTATAGGATAGAATTTTGGCTTTTTTTTGAAAGTACAATATTGTGGTCATCATCAGAAAAGGCTTTGGAGGAGTTTGTTGCCTAGGGCTCTGTATTTTGATTTTGTCTGCTTGAATCTAGGCTTTACAATGTTGGAAAAGAAACAGGGGAAAGGGAGAATGGTTAATTAGAAATTCTTGCCTTTTACCTTCTTGTTCCTCTGGGGTGATGACACCTCATATAGTAATAGAGAAAGGTGGTTTGCCTAGGTAGGATATCAGCAGATCCAGATTCCCTTGTCAATTCTACCAGCAATATCTGTCCTGCTTTGGGGTAAAAATTATCCAGCCTCAACTTCAGCCTCCCTAGTGTGGAGATGAAAGTGATCTTTGCTTGGTGTCAGAAAGACTTATTCATTATCGCGCATAAAATGCTGTGAGCTTCTTAACTTGTTACATTTGCAGTAATTAAGTTGTCTTCTGTTTGGGCAGGTCTTACCTTGTTCAATAAGTAATGCTCATTGGAAGTGTCTCTGAACACCTGGAGTACTACTAGAGCAGTAAGGTTAAAACAATAAACAAGTCCTATGCAGCATATATCAGGTCACTTCTGTGGAGCTTTTTCATTTTACTCTAATTAGGATATGGTTCTCACAATTCACTACTACTAGGAATGAAACATCCGAAGTAATACTTATGTTTCTTGATAGGAAAGAATTATTTTGTTGCAATGATGAAACAAAATATATGTAAAGTGATGTGAGAATTGTAAACACTGGAGCATACTAGACCTTGCAGATTTCAGCCAAGCTCTCCTCATGCATTATATGATATCAGAAAGTACAGCGCTTGAGCCATTAGTTGTTTTGACATTGCATTGTTTTACTGCAAGTTTTTAGTAAAGCCAACAGAACGTAAAGTTCCTACATGCTTTGGTTAATGAATATGAAATCAACACTCATAAAACAGTGGAGTTCACTTGTTTAATGAAACAGTAGGCACTGCGTTGGTGGTTGAGTTGGCATTAGTCATCTAGAAAGGGGGAAAGAATCTGCTGCTTCAAAAAAAGAAAGGGCAAATTTCTCTGCCTCAAGTAGCGTATCTCAGAGCAGGGCAGCCACAACAGAGGAGCAGTAATGGGACCTTTTGCTGTCATTCATCAACATCAGGTGCTGGTCACATCCAGCCCTGAAGCTAGTGAACATGGGTGACAGACGTTTAGAAATCATGCAAAGTAAAACCGATTTGTTCTGTAGAATAAAAATGTCTCTGGAAAAATGGATAAATTCTGGGATAGATATTTATTGTAGACATTGCGTGTTCAAGTCTTCTAATCGATGGTAGTTCAATCAATGCGTTCAGTTGAAAACAAGAGGATTCATTAAATTAGAGCTAAACTGTTACTTTTGCTGCTGCTCACGTACTTGACAAAGCCCATACATAAAACCAATTCTCCCATCACAAATCCAGTCACAAAATGAACAGAACAATTCTTAAAGCAGAATGTTAGGGGAAAGCTACTTGGGGACTAAATTCTTGATCTAATAGGAATCAGGTAATGGGATAGTTAGTATCCATGGGGAATGATAGGACTGACTAACATGAGCTGAGGAGCTGTATAGATGGGGCTGGATTCCTGCTTGGTAACAGTCATTAAACAGTGGAGGAGTATCCAAAGGAAGGGCTGAAAGAGTTGAGGCAGAAGGCATTGCAGCAAAGGCAGTCTGATGGTCTTTGTGGTTTCAAAGTTCTTGTATTAAACAAAAAGATGGGGAAAAGCTAACAGAGCTAGAAAGAAGCATTCTAAAGAAAATATGTTAAAGAAAAGGGCAGGGGAGAAACTGAGCAATGTTGAAATCTGCAGCAAAATTCACATTGATTTTCATAAGAAGAAAATCTTAATTCAAGAGTATTGCCATTTATAACCAGTGCTACATATATCAGACAACATGAAAGAATAAACAACAAAAGTGGTGTGTGGGGGTAAAGTCATAATATCAGACAACATGAAAGAATAAACAACAGAAGTGGTGTGTGGGCGTAAAGTCATGGCAGTGGGAGTCATTGTGATATGATCATTCACCTTCTATGTTCCTCTAATTTCTTTCACATTAAGCCTTTTCTGCTCCATATTTTGTGCACTTAACAACAGATGCCTTTAATGGCTGCTGTGAGTGACACTGAGAAGCAGGGAAAAATAAGCAGTCCAATTGTGCTATGGAAGAGAAGTGGAGACAAAGAAAGAGAACAAACCCAGATGTCGAAGTATAGCTAAAATGGATACAACGTGTGTGTGCACACACACATGCATACACTTACACAAAGAATGAGAGAATAGTCCTGATAGCAAATATAGATCTGTATGTTTGGAGGGGGAGGTGACCAGAAACCAGCTTGACTGCGAATATGCTGGAAAATATTTCATTTTCTTTTTGTAAGTATCACTTTCTTAGTCTAAATGGAACTGTGCTGAAAACATACAGAAGGCTTCATTAGAAGTTCTGTTAGGTTGTTTTTTTCTCCTGATGATGCAGGTTATTAAGGTCCAATCTCTCCCTCTTTTTCTTTTCAAACATGAGTTTGCATGAGAAAGCAGAACAATGCATTTCCAAATAGTGTTCTTATCTCTACATAATGTTATTATGCAAACTATAATCAGACTAGTTGACAGTCCTCCAGACAAACCTTTTGCATTGTCATGGTTTAACCCCAGCTGGCAACTCAGCCCCACTGAGCTGCTCACTCACTCCCCCCCAGTGGGACAGGGAGAGAATTGGAAGAGTAAAAGTGAGAGAACTCATGGGTTGAGATAAAGACAATTTAATAGGTAAAGCAAAAGCTGTGCACACAAGCAAAGCAAAACAAGGAATTCATTCACCACTTCCCACGGGCAGGCAGGTGTTCAGCCATCTTTAGGAAAGCCAGGCTCCATCATGCATAACGGCAACTGGGGAAGACAAGCGCCATCACTCCAAACGTCTTCCTCTTCCTTCATCTTCCCCCAGTTGTATACGCTGAGCATGATGCCATATGGTGTGGGATATCCCTTAGGTCAGTTGGGGTCAGCTGTCCCGGCTGTGCCCCCTCCCAACTCCTGGTGCACTCCCAGCCTCCGCACTGGTGGGTTGGGGTGAGAGGCAGAAAGGGCCTTGGCTCTGGGTAAGCCCTGCTCAGCAGTAACTAAAACAACCCTGAGTTGTCAACACCGTTTTCAGCACAAATCCAAAACACAGCCCCATACCAGCGACTGTGAAGGAAATGAACTCTATCCCAGCCAAACCAGCACAGTTTTAAGACCTTTCAAAGCTCTGGGGCAGATGGTTGTTAGTGGGATAGTTAATTAAATGGATGTTGGATTTTATTACATATATAAAAAACTAAGAACAGCTGGAATGATGTTAGTGCCCTGGGTTTTTTTCCTTTCTACTTGTCAAATATTAATTGAACTCATTGCCTCATGACAACAAGTTTAGTCATG
Source organism: Cariama cristata (assembly GCF_000690535.1). Lineage (NCBI taxonomy): Eukaryota > Metazoa > Chordata > Aves > Cariamiformes > Cariamidae > Cariama > Cariama cristata. Next base: position 296 of record NW_009624302.1, on the reverse strand, counting down.
GCAGTGCGGTCACTGCAGAACATCAGGTAGCTGTTGCTCTTTTCTGCCCTTTACCCATCACCAGGGTAGATGGACACTTCGGGCTAACGTAGGAAGCAGGAAATGCTTTTTCCTCCTTTAGCTCTTGGAAAGAGATCCCCTTTGGGTTTAGGGTTCAGTATAACCGCTGGCCTGCCTGGGTTTTTTTCATGGATTGCACCCCAAGCGTTTTTGTGGGCAACGTAAATTTTGCCTGTGGCGTGAGAACTCCCGGGTGCACGGAGGGGGGGATCTCACCCTTGGGTGAAACCGTGACC
>NW_009624301.1:623-4741 GCF_000690535.1 Cariama cristata | reverse complement strand
TAATAATAAATTTTTTTAAATTTTTTTTTTAATTAAAAAAAACCCCAAAACCACCTCCATCTGGAAGTCCCCTTTCTTTCTGAGCGATGATGACAGTCGCATGGCCGAGCAGCACTGCTTTCTGTGCAATGCTGTCTGCCTTCAAGAGGCAGGAGAAGGCAAAAATAAACGGAACACTGGATGGCAAACCTAATAAACTATCTGTACTGACAGAGAGCCCTCAGTATGACAAAAGCACTTCAAACATGTTTTAGCCAGAAGTGTCAGAAAATCAGTCTTTTGCAAGCATTTCTAGTAATTAGCTCTTTGCAATTCATGATTGCGTTGAGCAGACAGCTCTCTTCCCCAGAAAAGCCCTGGCTGTTCCCACAGCCCCACGCTCAATTTGCTCAGCTAAGGGGTACTAATGCTTCAGTATGCAGCAGGCATTTTCTTAAATGTTGAAAGACTTAAACAAATTATAACCATCCTATAATTTGGCAGGTTAGAAAAGAAGCTTTTAAAGACCCTTGTAAAATGAATGACTTTTACTTAAACCTTCACCCCAGGCTATTTTTAAAATTCATTTGTCTGCACTCCAGCGAGGAGGAAAGCACAAATATATGCATGATCCACCTCTAAAATTTTGATTGCTGAATTAGTTAGAAATAAGCTATGATCTTTGTGGCTATTAATAAATGATTTGGGGAAATGGTGTTGGAACATTGGTCACTGAAATAGCCACAGCTTCATACCCTGCCTCCACAGAGCAAGAATTGGAATGAGATTTATGGAGGAGTTTATGGCAAAGGAAAGAAGCTGTAGCACACCACCTCCTTGCAGCAGAGTTTTAACGCCTAATTTACACGCTCCCTTCCACTGCAACGTGTGCACTTTTAATCATGCTAATTATAAAGTGCCCACTTGTCATGATGCTGCAAATCAAGATGCGCAAAAAGAGCTATACAGGAGTTTGCATAAAAAATAATGCCACTCCATCTACCCCATCCCACAGAGCTGTGAGGCACCTATGCTATGTTTCTGCCGTCAGGAGAAGTGTGAACTCATGGAGCACAGCAAAGACTTGCCTCAGTTGAGATCTTTGTGGTAGGGAGAATATTTAACCTGGCACCTTCAGATGCTCTGCAGGAGGGGAGGGTGCTGAGCCAGGGGTTGCATCTGCTCTGCCGCCGTGTGTGCCACCGGGGAGTGGGAAGGGCAGAGGGTATCAGAGCGGATACTGAAGGGATGAACGCTTGCTAAAGGAAACGAGGGATAAACTACTGCTAGAGGAAGCAGAGGTCCTTCGCCTTCCCCAGCAAGCGAAGAGAATCCCTCACTAGACGTGAATGCATTTTGTGCACTCCCTGCGAAACAATTTTCCATATAAATAATTGAAATGTGTTTAAAAAGGATGTCTGCAATTGCTTACGTAGACAGACCTCCAAGACCATTAATCTCAACCTCTCTTACCTCTATATTAAATCAATATCGTAACCTGTGATTTTTTTCTCTGTAAGGTTTTTAATGCTAATGTTCGTGCAATTTGAGAAAGGAAGCAGGTTTAGAAATAAGCAGTTCCCCATGCACTTTTTCATTCATAAAGTATCTGCTTTTAACTGCCTTGCCTACAACCTTAAGGTAACATCTAGTACAGGAAATAAAAATACACCAAGTCTGAATCTACAGTATGTGGGTAGCAGAGTTACTAGTGGGAAGTAAGGCTTTCAGGTTTAGGTTGGTGCTGTATTCAAAGGCTTTACTGAATGAAAGATGTTGCAACTATTCAATATCTTTTTGAAATGGTCTTACAGATCTCCATCTCACTCCTAACAAAACCAGAAGAATACAGGACATCACCTCTGTGTTCATCCTCCACCACCAGCACGGCTGGGACTCCTGTCTGAAGTGATATGTCAGGGTAAAGAGCTCTTGGACTGCATCTGGATACAGCACCGGAGACTCTCCTTGGTACAGACGGCAATCTTCTCCTCTGAGAAGCCCCAGACCAGATCTTCCTGTTCCTCTTACCTTCCTAAAACCCTCAAAGATAAATTGTAAGAGTACTTACGATGTCAGAAAGAATATGAAGCATCTCTAAAGCATCTCATTGTGAGCAGGCCCTAAGTCAGCTGTAGAAAGTATTATGAATTTGGTCCTCGGAACAGAGTGCCACGCAAACAAGCAAGCTGGGTTTCACATCATCAGGCAAAACAGAGATCAAAAGATATAAAATATTTGGAGGTTAAAAAGTCCTCACAAGCCCAAAGGCTCAATCGCATACTCTTGACTTAGAGAATAAAAGAGGTTTAAACAGAACATAGGAAATTAGCACTCGCTGCCACCAAGTGTAGATCAGACACAATGCAAGGACGTGTGTTTCTACAGTTAACAAAAGCTTCCTAAATAGCATTGCATCACCTGTAAGCATTGCCCCAGAGCTGTGTCACCACCCTCTGAGACCTAACCCAGGCAAATCGAGGTTTAAGGTCTGCAACCAGAACACAATGGCTCCTTGCACCAGCTATGCCCTTGCTAACCTGATCCATGTGACGTGCACCAACGCTTACCCTTGGCGATTCCCCTTTGCCACCTGGCTGCTCACACGCAACTCAGCTGCAGCCGTATCTCTGCCCTTTGCTCTGTAGTTCCAGTTTTTGGCTCATGATGCTCCAGCACTGGTCCCCACTCCATAGCATTGGTCTCCACTCCTGCCCCCAGGACCATCCTGCCCACTTATCTCACCCATCAATCCAGACATTGTAGCACAGCGAGCGTCCCCCAGATTCCATGTTCCACCTAACCCCTGGACCAAGCTTCTTACCTGGCTTCCTAGCCCAGGGCTGGTATTCCCTGGTCCTGGACTTCAGCTTCACAAACTTTGATATCTAGCTCATATTTCATATTTGCCCCTTCACCTCTCAAAAAATGTGATCAAGAATCAAACCCCAAATGAGAACAGCTTTCTGCAACTGTTGCATGCTTCATCCCACCGAAGCGTCAAATCTGACTACAGATCAGAAGGTAGTTCTGATGGATCTGGTATTTCAAGGGCTTGACTGAAGAAGCTAGGACTCAACCAGCAAAACAGCCTATGCGTCTACAGAGCCTTCTACTTAAAACACCCGATTGCTGGTTAACAGCAGGTTATTTTATTGCATGACCTTGGTTGTCAATTTAATATTGATTTATGATAAAATGATCCATCATTACAGGACTTACTGTACTTTGGCAAAGATGGCAGAGCAGAAAGCAATATAGTCATGAGCTTCTTATAGGATAAAACCAAAAGTGTAACAAAACGGCAAATTCCTCATCTGTATTTTGAAAGGTAACTGTTTCATATCTCTACGCGATGGTGGGAATAATTTAAAGAGCAGGAGATAACAAAATATTCAGACCCCTCTTATTTAAGCATTAAAAAAGTAGAAGGAAATGGATCAGCTGCTTCCTTTCTGATCTAGGCTGCTGGTCTGGTTTAGAGACAGTCATAAATTGAACATTATAACCAGGGACATAACAAGAAGCAGCTTGGATCATAAAAAAAGCTGTCTATATATGTCCAAGTTATTCTCAAAAAAAAAAAATCAGTTTTATTTGGATGTGTGCACAACCTGCTGCTCTTTCAATCTTCAGAGCACTGAAAACATGACATTTCCCCGAAAATCCAGTTGAGTCTGTCCTGAGAAATAGAAACACTCATATATAAATGGGATGATATTGTTTGTGAGTGAGTTTTTTCCTGCAAGTTGGGCAGGAGTTGGCATTCCTAAGGGAATCACGGAGGCACTGACTGCAGAAGACATGGCCGCATTTGGTTGACACAATCAGTCGTCCACTTTGCACAATCTGGAAGAAAAGAAGCCACAAGAGATATTTGGAGTAAAGGATTCAACTTTTCTGGTCGACAGTCAGCTGAACATGAGACAACAGTGTGCCCAGGTGGCCAAGAAGGCCAATGGCATCCTGGCTTGTGTCAGGAATAGTGTGGCCAGCAGGACCAGGGCAGTGATTGTTCCCCAGTAATCGGCACTGGTGAGGCCGCACCTCGCAGTTCTGGGCCCCTCACTACAAGAAAGACCCTGAGGTGCTGGAGCGAGTCCAGAGAAGGGCAACGAAGGTGGTGAAGGGTCTGGAGC
>NW_009624301.1:0-375 GCF_000690535.1 Cariama cristata | reverse complement strand
GCTGCCCAGGGAGGTGGTGGAGTCACCATCCCTGGAGGTGTTTAAGAAAAGACTGGAGGTGGCACTTAGTGCCATGGTCTAGTTGGCATGGTGGCATTAGGGCAAAGGTTGGACTCGATGATCCCAGAGGTCTCTTCCAAGCAAATCGATTCTGTGACTGCGATTCTGTTGGTCTACTGGTACCAGACAAACAAGACCTGGAGCATCTGAAATCAAGACATTACTACTTTAATAACAAGGAATCCACAGATCTCTCAGTGTCACCTTGGGAAGGGATTTTCCCTCTGCATACTCCCCTGAGAAATGACTTTGAGTCACAAGCTAGTTTCCTGGGAACAAATGTTCGTTAGCTGCCTCCCAAGATGGGAACCAGAA
>NW_009624300.1:4269-4580 GCF_000690535.1 Cariama cristata | reverse complement strand
AGGGCCAAGAGGGTCACCAGGACGAGGGGCTTCATGGTGCCGCTCCGCACGGGCGCTGTGCTCGGTGCAGCCCCCAAACAGCTTTATAGGGCGCTGCCACCGCCGCCAAGGAGGGGCCCCGCGGCCCCACCAAGGTTATTTCCAGCACATCCGTTGGGGCCGGGAGCCGCCAGCACAGGCGGCAATTTGGGATGAATTTGGTTCCCCCGTGACCGGCCAGAGCCCACAGGGAGGGAAGCGCGGCCCCCGGCCAGTAGAGATTTGCTGGTGGGCCCAGCTCTGCCGGCCTGGCAGCACCCAGTTCCCGCCGC